>NW_007247120.1:297683-349123 GCF_000164805.1 Carlito syrichta
TGATTTTTTGATTTATTGTAGAGATGAGGTCTCCCTGCCCAGGCGGGTCTCGAACCCGCCTGCTCCTTTTTTTATAGTATTGTGATAAATATTCAGGACCCACGTATAAGCGAGTACATGTGATATTCAGTTATTTGTTTCTGTAGTAGATCATTGAGTATGAGGGACTCTAAATCCATCCAAGTTGCTGCAAAGCCCATTATTTTGTCCTTTTTTAATGAGTGTAATACTTTATTGTGTATATATATCACATTTTCTTTATCCAGTCCACTTTTTGTTGTTTTGTTTTTGTTGTTGTTTTGTTTTTCAAAGTTTAGCCTAAAGGAAAGATTTTAAAAAATTTTTGTTATAAAGATGTGGGGTACATTTCAGGGTTAGGTGTGGAAATATTGATCATGCAGGTGCCCTTGCTGATGAGGTATGTCCCTCCCTCCCCTAGCAGCCTCCCATAGCTGCCAATTCCACTACCCCCTTCCCTGACAGCTTCCCACCACTGTCAGTACCCTCTCATAGCACTATAATTGTTCAAGGTCCGTTTATGAGTGAGAACACCCAGAACTCTGTTCTTTGTTTCTGTGATAGATCACTGTGGAATATTATTCTGTCATAAAGAAGGACAAATATATGGACTTTGCAGCAACTTGGATGGATTTGGAGTTGATCATACCCAGTTCACTTTTGATGGCCAGCAGGGATAGTTCCATGATTTTACTATTGTGACTAGTGCGGCAATAAACATGCGTGTGCAAGGTGTCGTTTTTTTGTAGAGCAATTTGTGTACCTCTGGGTATATTCCCAAAAGAGATTTCTGGGTCATATGGAAGGTCATGCACCTAATCCTGACTTGTAATCCTCACATCTTTATAATAAAATAAAGTAAACTATGCTAAGGAATTGGCTATCTATCCTGAAAGTGGCAGGAAATTATTGGAGAAATATGTATTGTTGCCTGCTATCCCCCACTCTCACCCTTCTCAATTGTTTTCTTTCCTTTTTTCTTCTTCTTTCCCTCCCTTCCTCCCTCCCTTTCTCCCTTCCACTCTCTCCTTCTTCATTAGTCTCGTACTCTCTACTATTCAGTGATGCACTGAAACAGGCACCAAGAGTACAGAAAAATGCAAAAAAATAGCTTATAGTCTAGTAGAAAAAAATTACATGCAGTTAGTTTACTCTTTGGAATTTCTGGTTAGTTTCCTTTTGGTGATGAAAAGGAAAGTTAAATGAAATGTATTAAGACTCATTTTAAAAAGAAATTTACATAATTTATATTATCTTAAAAAATAAAATCTCTAAGAGAGGTATATTTTGACTGCATTTTATAAATTAAGAAACTCAGAAAAAGAAAATTTAAGTATCTTCTCCAATTTCACATAACGAATACATGACAGTGATGAATTTGAACCCCAGGCTGTCCTACACGAGAATTCTTACTGTCCTATCTATCTATCTATCTACCTATCTACCTACCTACCTATCTACCTACCTACCTACCTACCTATCTAATCTTTCTAACTTTGGCTATCTATCAAAAAACTACCTATAAATAAATAAATAGAAATTCAAACATTATGTAAAGTGAAGACTGTTGATTAGTACAGAAATTCATGGCAATAATAAATAGTGCTACTGAATAGTAGCCTGGCTACAGAGGTTTTTTTTAATCCTCATTTCATTTTAATACTTTATAATAGTTGCTCCAGAAATTAAAATATGAATCCTTAACTTATCACAGTAGACTTAGATTTACTATTACATTAATACCATTTCAATCTTTCTATATCCCACCACGAATGTAAAACTCTTGAAGATATAACTCCTACAATTATATTTTTCTCGAAGCGTATATTTGTCTTTTAAAATATTATACATAGAACAAAATTATTCTCTAACATTTACCCACTTTTTTTTTCTTTTCTTTTCCTTGGATAGATCTAAGTTTCTATCTGGTGTCATTTACCTTAGACTGAGAACTTTAGTATCAAGTGTAGTGCAGATTACTGGCAATAAAATCTCTCTGTTTTTCTAAAAATGTCTGTTTTCCTTTCTTTTTAATGTATGTTTACACAACACAATGATTTCTGAGTGGACTTTTTGTCTCAGTGTTTTAATGTCTTCTTTTGGGCTCTATTGTTTCTGACAAGAAGTTGGTCATAATTGATATTATTTCTTTGTATATATTGTATTATCTTTTTCTAGAAACATACAAAATTGTTTCTTTACCTTTGATTGTCAGCATTTTTTACTATGACGTATCTTAATATAATTTGATTTGTTATTCTGCTTTAGTTTCACTGAGAAACAAGTGGTTGGTAAAATTTATAATATTGTCTCCTCATATATTTTTTCTGCCATATTATCTATCTCTCCTATTTTGATCCTTCTCAAAAATACACATATGTTGCATTCCCTGTTCTTTGTTTTTTAGTTGTTTTCCTCTTTATTTTTTAGGATACATCATTTTAATGGATTTGTCTTCAAGATCACTAAACCTTTCTTCTGTAATCTTCAATCTGCAGTTAGGCATATCTGGTCATTATTTAACTCAGGAGTATGATTTTAAGTTCTATTATTTCCATTTGTAAAATAATTTTTCCTGTTTTTATAGGTAGTGTCTGCTCATTTCAACACTTAAGTTATATTTACTGACCACTCTTTTTTTAATTTTGTAAAATACTCTTGATATTTTGAATTTCTAGTAAGTTTTTATTGTATTCTTTATAGAGTATATATTTTATTACTTTTGTCTTTTAAAAATCCTTAATGTTGTTTTTATTAAAGTATTACAATTCAGCACATTAACTTGGATTGTTGATTTATTTTTAACAAGTATATTACTTTTACATTTGAAACTATATCATTTAAATATTTGCTATAATTTTAAAAATAATTAGCATTTCTTGTAACTTTTTTTCCTTTTTTTTAGAAAGCAGGATTTATTGAGAGGACAGAAAAGCTCTCACAGTGTGAGGGACCCCGAAGGAGTTACCCCTACTACAACATTTTCAATGACACCAAAACACACATAAATATCCGAAATTTGCTAAAATAAAAAGAACAAGTCCCACATTTTTGTAGATTTATATGTTGTTTTCACCAAGGAGAAATATTACGAAAAAGAATAATAATAACAATGTGAAAAGAAAAACTTTAGCATCTAATACATTGAGTTGTCATTTGGTTTAATTAATTTTTTTTGCCCAAAGCAATTACTGTTTTACTTTTAAATTTATAATTCTTTATGTTTATTGAAATAGTAAATTACTTTTCAGTTGACCCTATTTTCCACAAGAGGTGGTAATATTCACAAAGCTGCTTTTTTCCCAAATAAGTTGTTCTCTCTAATAACAGTGGCCTAAAGTGATGAAATGTATTCTTATGTTTTCTGAGAAAATAATAAAACAAATATTTAATGAGAAAAGTGATAATGCAGTCTTAACATCAATCTTTTCTATTCATTATTTTTAGGTCTTTAGGTATTGACTTTCCTATGATATTGCTTATGAAGATTACAGAGTAATTTGCTTTCTAGTTGCACTGAGTAAATTGCCAAATTCAACTGCTGTGCTATTCACTAATGTGGTCCTACTGCTCCTGTTAAGCAGACACGAGGCAGTCTCGGGTAATTGGGAAATTAAAATTAAGGAAGGTGCAACACAAAGAGATTCAACTCAGCATAAAATAGTGTCAATTCAGCATTAAAATAAACTTATATTTTAAATATATGCTAGACTTTGTATTGATCCTTGGTCATCTAAGGCTATTTTTTCTTTTTATCTTGTTAAAAAAGTTTTTAGATGTGATAAAACAATACTAAATATTGTATGTTGGTGACTTTTTAATACCTTAAGTTTTTAACTTTCTCTAATATTTTGCCAGTTTTTGTAAAAGGGTATAGAAAAATGTTAAAATACAAAACAAAGTCTAATCAGTAGTAGAAATGAATCTATTTTTGTGAGGATAGTATAAAATTTGACTAAATTATTCAGTATTATAACGCTGATGCTTCTACTATTTGAATTGAGTTTCTTTAGTGGAACATTAACTCTAAATTCTTTATACATGATTTGTATAATTCCATATATTTAAAATAATATGCATATAAAATATAAATGTAAATGTGTAAAATGGCTGTGTGATATTTGTATGTATAATTTTCTTATTTTGTTAATTTAGGAGAAACTTTTATTTTATGTGTTAGTTAACCTTAGGGGGCATCCCTGTTTTTAATTTTCTTCATTTTTATGCTATATTTATTTTTCTTCTATATGCTTCCGTTGTCCTTCAAGCTGAAGCATTCACCCTTGCCGCCTCAGGTCTGTTATCTGAGTTAGAGATTTGTTCATTTGTAGCAAGCAGTTGGAGTAATTCTGCATATCTCTATCCCTGACAATGTGTACACAATGTCTTTATAAGCAATTACTTTGACATTCAATAGACAGTGCCTTTGGTTTCCGGGGTCATTTAATTTAAAGTGATCATAGTCGGTATCACAGTTGGCATTGTGCGTTTCTGCATTTTATAACAATTGGGTTCTTCTATTCTATGTTTAAAAGATCTTTGCACATTGGATAAGGATGTTGCTTTGCTTAGGGCTTCAAAGGCAATGGAAAAGATAAATGAAGGACAGAGAAGAAAGAAGACTTATCACTTGGTTGGAAGTTTGACTTTGCTATTTTTGTACTTTTCTAAATATAAAGATGCTGTTTTAATTGTTGAAAGGCTAGCAATTACAATCAGTATGCGAGTTTGTATAATTTTGCTTTGTGAGCTACTCCATAATCCATATTTGTCTGAGTATGTGTATCATATTTCCCGGCTTTCTTTAGCTTGTGCAGCCATTTTCAAGTAATTGTTGATCCAGTCAGTAGGGATGACACATTTTCTGATTCATTAACAAAGATCAGTGCAGGGAAACATTATTTCATGGAATATGCAGTCACTGATATTTTCTTTTCTTTTCTTTTTTTTTTTTTTTTGAGTTGGAGTCTTGCTCTGTCGCCCAGACTGGAGTGCAGTGGCATGCTCCTGGGCACTGCAGCCTCAACCTGCTGGGCTCTGGCGATCCTTCCACCTCAGCCTTCCCAGTAGTCGGAACTATAGGTGTGTGCTACCACACCCGGCTAATTTTTGATTTATTGTAGAGACAGTGTCTCGCCAAGTTGCCTGGGCGTGTCTCAAACCCGTGGACTCAGGCAATCCACTTGCCTCAGCCACACAAGTGCTGGGATTACAGGCTGAGCCACCAAGCCCAGCCCTAATATTCTCAATATAGACATGGAATGTCACAAAATATGCTAGGCCATTAATTACCAGAACAGTTTGCAGATATTATAGGTTTTGATGAGTGTAGAAATGAATGTATTTGAACATGAATCTTCAGCGTCTCAAAGTATACATGTAATAAGCCTGAGAAATGCATGTGCCAACCTTAACCACAAAAGTAGCAGATACAATTTTTAAAACATGTTGTAAATATAGATCTAAAATTTGATGCTAAAATCTCCATTTTAGCATTATACTATACAACAATAGTCAAAGAAAGTTTGTAAACAAATCTTGTTTGCCATAGGTATTTTGCAAAGGTGAGGGAGATTGACATCAAATGACTAAATTAATAGTCTATAATGTGGAGGTTCCATGCTTAACTTCATCAATGTCACTTATGGGTTTATTCTTTCTGAAAAGCTATCCAGCTTCAAGGTAAAATAGAAAGTGTCTAAAGACAGAATTAGAGAAAAGCAAAGTTTTTTGGTCAATGTGCTCCTCTATGCATGTTAACTCTACTTCTATGAAAACACGGTTTTAAAGTGAGGCAGTATGCAATTTCTCATACTTAAATAACTGCTTTTAATGACAAGAAAATATCAACAGCAACTTTGATGCAAAGCTTTGCTATGTATAATGTGGTTGATGGATCAACAGCATCAATGTTATATACCTGGGAGCAACTTAGAAATACAGTATCTCAGGACTCACCACCAACTCACTAAATCAGAATTTGGAATTTTTATAAGACTTTTGAATGATTTGTAGGCATAGTAAAGTTTAATAAACACTTGTCTAAAATTCTTTTAGTTTGCTAAAAGTTAAATACTTTTAATTATTAGTCAACAGTACTCATTTTTTATAATTTTCAAAAAAAGGTTGAGAAGTATGTCAACAAGATGACCAACCAGAGTTGCCTGGCAAGAAGTGTTCCCCAACCCCTGCCAAAAAAAAAAAAAAAAAAGAAAAGAAAAGAAAAAAAAGATCAACACAATGAATAAATAACAGTGTATTATTTGGAATGATTGAAGAAGTACCTTGGAGAGTACCAGGGTAGTAATAATGCCTCTATAAAGCACAGAAGTCAAAAGCCAAGGATAGGACCATAAAGAAGGGCGTGGAACATCCTGCCTCTACCATACTGTTTCTCCCACTGGCACAGGCTCAGAGTTAGGGGGAACTCCTTCCTTATAGAAAAAAAGGTAAGCTGGTGATCCTCAGTGGTCCCTACTGCTGGAACAATTGGCAGCAATCTTTGCTACAGGATAAGCCTGCCAATCCTCACAATCCCCAAATGTAGTTTGGAAAGCAACTGGGAGTTCATGCAGTTGCACTGCCTCAGGGTAGGAACCCATGTTGAACCTTCCCACCCCTATGACGATATCATCTTGAAACTAGACCCACTGTTAGAGTGCATCCTTCCCTGGGGATCAGTAGTAACTAACATACCATTCCTGAGATCCCATCACCATTCTACCATATTTAAACAGGTGCCCACAGCACCATGGTTTGGGCAGAATAGAGCCTAGGTCAGACAAAACAAATGAGACTCAGAAATCTGAATCAATGCGACACTCCCCTACATTCCTAAAAGATTAGGCAGATCTGCTCAGCAGAAGAACCACCAAACAGCTAGTTGGCCTGCTGAACCCCTGTGCACCTGTGTCTGTCCTCATAACAGGTCTCGCAGTGACCCTGACTCCCTAGGGAGACTGCCACAGGGCTTTCCAACCTCACAATGCCCTCCCTCCCCATGTCCAAGCCCAACCCAACAGCCAATCTGGCAATGTCCCTTACCTCTCTGGAGTGTCTGCCAGGCAGCCTGTCAGCCTCCATACCTGAATATGCCTGGTCCAACAATCACCTCAACGACCCTGCTCCCAGTAAAGCCATACCACCACTGTCACAAACTTCCACAGTCTAGACTACTGTGACATCACATGCATTGCTGCTAAAGATTATGGCTAAAGAAACTTCACAAAGATCACACTTCTGAGCCCATCCCAAACCAAAGTCAATGCAACATACCCATCTGACACCTTAGGATCCATCTACAGGAAAAACTCTTTTTCCCACAAACACTATTCTGCTAAATAAAAAAGAATGACTATTTTACTGGATACGCTGATATCAACATAGGGTTGCAATAAATGAAAAAGCAGGAAGACATGACTTATTTTGTTCCTCAAAGGAACAAAGTAAGTCTTCGATAACAGACATCTCTCAAAAAGGATATTTTGGAAATGCTTGAAAAGGAATTCAAAATAGTAATTTTAAGGAAATTCAGCATCATACAAGAGAACATAGGCAAAAATTCAATAAAATTAGAAAAACAATTATAATCTGAATGAGAAATTCAACAAAAGTATAATATTATAAATAAGAACCAAACAGAAATCTTGGAACTGATGAATTCAATAAATAAAATAAAAAATATTCCAGAGTTTCGACAATTGACTAGATGTTGTAAAGCAGAAAAAGAAATATTGAAGACAAAAAGAACTTGAAGACAAATAAATAAGAATAAAAAAGAATAAAGAATAAGGAAAGCCAATGGTGTTTATGAGACACTATTAAACAAATATTCACATAATTAATTTACAGAGGGAGAAGAGATGGAGAAAAATCACAAAAACTATTTAAATAAATAATAATTGAAAATTTCCCAAACATTGAGAGAGATATGAATATCCAGATTAAGGAAGCTAAAAGATTCTCAATTAATCTCAGCCCCCCAAATCCTCTCCAAGGTACATTATAATCACATGGTTAAAAAAAAAAAATCAGAGGTAAGGATAAAATTTTAAAAGCTTCAAGAGAAAAGCATCAAATCACATGTGAGGGTATCTCCATTAGCATATCAACAGATTTTTCAGCAGAAACTTTGCTGGTCCGGAGAGAATGGAATGATATATTCAAACTGCTGAAAGAGAAAACAAAAACTGTCAGCAAAGAATATGTTATTTAGCAGAGTTATCCTTCAGAAATAAAGGAAAAATACTTTCCAGACTAGCAAAAACTGAAGGACTTCATTGCCATTAAATTGCCCTTACAAGAAATACTGTGGCTCAACCTGTAATCCCGTGCCTTTGGGAGGATGAAGTGAGTGGATTGCCAGAGCCTGAGGGTTCGAGACCCGCCTGGACAGTGAGACCTCATCTCTACAATAAATCAAAAAATCAGCCGGGCGTGGTAGCGCATGCCTGTAATTCCGGCTACTCAGAAGGCTGAGGTGGAAGGATCGCCAGAGCCCAGCAGATAAGGCTGTGGTGGCCGGGAGCGGCCACTGCACTCCAGTCTGGGTGACCGAGTGAGACTCCAACTCAAAAAACAAACAAACAAAAAAACAAGAAATGCTTACACTAGTGCTACAACTTAACTGGAAATGAAAGAATGATCATTGCTATCATGGAAACACACAAAAGTATAAAACTTACAAGTAGAGATAAATGTATAATTAAAAGTTCAGAATGCCCTAGTGATGCAACAATGCTGTGTAAATTCTTCCATTCTCTAGTATAAAGGTTTAAAATTAGCATGGTCAGAAACAATAATAGCTGCAATCAGTGGTTATGGAACACACAATCGATAAAAAAGTAATGTGACAACAAAAATATAAGCTTTTTGGGAGGGGAAGGAAAAATGTCTAGAGTAATTTTATGCAACTTCAGTAAATTTGCTATCACCTTTAAATAGTCAGTTATAACCATAGGTCTTCATATGTGATCTTCATGATAGCTACAAATAAAAAAAGCTAAAGAAAAATAGAAGAAACAAGAAACAACAAAACAATCAGCAAACAATTAACACAACGGCAGGAATAAGTCTCCTTACCTATCAATAATAATCTTGAATCTAAATTCTCCAATTAAAAGATATAGAGTGGATGGATAAGCACAACAAGACCCAACTATATATTGCCTAGAGAAGAATCACCCCACTGATAAAGACATACATCGATTGAAAGTGAAAAGATGGAAAAAATTATTCCCTGAAAAAGAAGCCAAAAGTGCACAGGAATAACCATACCTGTATCAGAAAAAATAGACTTTAAGTCAAAACTTTAAAAATAGACAAACAACTGGGCTCGGTGGCTCAGCCTGTAATCCCACACTTTGGGAGGTTGAAGTGAGTGGATTGCCTGAGTCCGCAGGTTCGAGACCTACCTGGGCAACTTGGCGAGACCTCATCTCTACAATAAATTTAAAAAATTAGCTGGGTGTGGTAGCGCGTGCCTGTAATTCCGGCTACTCGTAAGACTGAGGCGGAAGGATCGCCAGAGCCCAGCAGGTCGAAGCTGCGGTGGCCGGGAGCGGCCACTGCACTCCAGTCTGGGTGACAGAGTGAGACTCCAACTCAAAAATAAATAAATAAATTAATTAATTAACTAAATAAAATAAAATAAAAAATAAAAATTAAAAATAGACAAACAAGGTCATTATGTAAAGATAAAAATATTAATTCAACAAGAAGATATAATTGTAAATATATATTTACCCAGTATTAAAGCACCAAGATATAAAAAGCAAATACTATTAGATTTAAAGAACGAGATAAACTACAAAACAATAATAGTTAGGGACTTTAACACCTCACTTTCAACAATGGACAAAGCATCTAGACAGAAAATCAAAAAAGAAACATCAGACTGACACTGCACAAAAGACCAAGTGGACCCAATAGATGTATATAGAACATACCATTCAACTGCTGTAGGTACACATTCTTCTGAGCTACATGCAGAACTTTCTCCAGGATAGAGAATAGCAAAACAAATCTGAATACACTTAAGAAGATAGAAATCATTAACTATAAATCAAAAACAAGAAAAACTTCAGAAACTTTACAAATACGTGAAAATTAAACAACATGCTTCTAAACAACCAATGGGTCAATTAAGAAATTAGAATGGAAATTCAAAAATTTCTTGAGACAAATGAGAATTAAACTACATCATAACAAAATCTATGCAATACAAAAAAAGCAGTTCTAAAGAGGAGTTTATATAATAAATGCCTACATCACAAAATAAAAAAAATTCTTAAAAAATCCCTTAAAAATACACCTTAAAAAACTACAAAAACAAAAACAAAATAAACTCAAATTTGTTAGAAAAAGAAAACAATGAAGTTCACAGAAAAAAATAAACAAAATAGATTTTTAAAAATTCAAAGAGTCAATGAAACAGAATTGTTTTTATTGAAAGATAAACAAAATTGGCAAGTCTTTAGCTAGAGAAAATGACTAAAATAAACAAACAAAGCATAAAATTAAAAAGATCACATTGGGCAACCCCTTTGGATCCCCTTCCACTGTGAGAGTTTTACTGTCCTCTCAATAAATCCTGCTTAAAAAAAAAAAATCACATTACAACTAATACCACAGAAATACAAAGGATCATAAAATATTATTATGAACAACTAAACATTAACAAATTTGATGACATAGAGGAAATGAACAAATCCCTGGGCACATGCAGTCTACAAAGATTAAATTATGAAGAAATAGAAAATTCGAACAGACTAATAATGAGTGAAAACATGGAATTAGTAATAAAAAAAAGAATCTTACATGAAAGAAAAGTTCAGGACCTGATGCTTCACAGCTGAATTCTACCAAACACTTAAATAAAAACTAACATCAATTATTCTCAAGCAATTCCAGAAATGTGAGCAGGAGGAAAACATTAAAAGGTCAGAATTATTTTAATTCTAAAAGTGAACTGCCGGAAGCCGCAACCCCTAATGAGGCAAAATGGAGGTTACCCGAAAATGGGAAAAATGCTGACTGGGAGCAGAACCCCAGTGGGAAGCGGCCATGCTGGAGGCAGAGCCCCATGGATCCTATTGAAGGACTCCTTTTGGCCTTAAAGGAATGTGTGCTTAGGCCTGAAAAACACTTCCCTTGATAAATAAAAGAATTAGCTAGAATGTGCAAGGATGTGGAATTAGCAGTAAACCTATGTATAGAAATGTAAAAAGGGCTCAACAGCAAAAATTTCCCCCCTGAAAGAACAAGGGAATGCAAATTTTGCAAACTTTAGCTAAAAAGGAAAAACAAGTACTTCCTCCACCCTTTATAAGTAACAACATTGACAGTTGTGATTGATGAGGAAGTGAGACACTGAGACAGAGTATCTCCAAAAACAGGTGTTTTCGGGAAAAACAAGTCACAGACATACCTTTTGATTTAAGAAATATTATAGTTTAATTAGAAAGAAGGTTAAAATTAAAGTAAGGTTTAGAATTAAATAAATAGCAGTTATAATTAAAAGATAAATGTTTATTATAGATGTAGGTATTAGTTAAATATAAGGAATAGGAAATAATTAAGTTTTAAGGTAAACTTAAAATTATACACACTTAATGTTAAATACATTTAGGATTAGAAGTAAGATTAATTTCGTATATAAGTGTAGATTTAGACATGTTTTGTTTAGAAATATAAAATGTAAAATAGGTGATAAGAAAATAGCAAGTAATATAGATAAGAAAGTTAAAATTTTAAATTAATAGTATTAAGAATTAGTAGCGGGTAAGATAAGGGTGGTTATATGAAAGAAAAAACAAGTCAATATATTGCTGCTGAAAGTATATATAAGGGTAGAATTAAGAAAATAGATTAGTAAAGGGAAAGAAATAGAATAGCAAGGGAAGAGATTCAGGTGACCTAGGGGTCACAGGACGTGGCTGATAAATTGGCAGCTGGTATTTTGTTACACCACCTGGTAGCAGGAAGAAACAAAATGAAACTTGTAAAGGTCAACTTCCCCATAAGCAAAAGAAAAAACATGATGTAAACATTTAATGTGTAACATGGGATACATTTTGTGGGTAGAGGGGTCAGTAAAAAAACTATATAAGCTTGTAAGAATTGAATAAAAATTGGCAGAGTCTTGAGCTCTCCCCAGGAAGAGGATTCCTGTCGTCTTCGTCTTTTCTTCTTCGCCATTCCCGATTCTCTCCAGTCAGGCCCTGACTCTCTCTGTGGAGCTGGACTCTGGCAGTGAACAATAACATAACATCAACAACAAAAGCTATAGACCAATATCCCCAATGAACATAGATACAAAAATTATCAGTATGAGAAGAGCTTAATTCAACAGCATATCAAAAATATTATTTACTATGATCAGGTGGAATTTGTCCCAGAGATGCAAGGATGGCCTACATACAGCAATTAATGAGATACGGCACATTAGCAGAAAGACAAATACCATATGATCATTTCAAAAAAGCAGACAAAGTATTGGAAAAAAATTCAGTACACCATCAGGACAAAATAGTAGTTTAGGTACAGAAAACATGTACCTCAGCACAGTAAGTACTGTATATGACAACCCACAGCTAACATCATACTGAATGTGGAAAGTTGAAAGCATTTCCTCTTAGATCAGGCACAAGACAAGGACACCCGCTTTTACCACTTCTATTCAGTATAGTACTGGGGTCATAGCCAGGGCAATTAGGTAAAAGAAAAAATAAAATGCATTAAATTCGAAAGAAGGGAGTCAATTTGTCCATGTTTGCAGGCAACTTAACCTTATATAAAGAAAACACTAAAGACTCAATTTTTAAAAAATCTGTTAGAACTGGTGGATTAATTCAGTAAAGTTGCAGAATACAAAATTAACAAACAAAAGTTTGTCATGTGTCTATATGGTAATAGAGAACTACCTGAAAAAGAAATTTAAAAAGCAACATATGTCATATATGCATACATATAATAGGAATCAGCAACCAATGAGAAGAAAAATCTCTACACTGAAAACTATAAAACATTGATGAAACCAATTGAAGAAAGCACAAATAAATGAAAATATATGTCATGTTCATGTCCTAAAAAACAATAATATTGTAAAAATGATACCATCCAAAACAATCTATAGATTTAATGCAATCCCTTTTATAATACCAGTGACATCCTTCACAGAAATAGGAAAAAAACCTCTATGTTTCGTATAGAATCACAAAATTCCCTACATAGCCAAAACAATACAGAGAGTGAAAAAAAAAAACAAAAAACAAAAACTCAACAACAATCTTAGAGGCATCACACTATCTGATTTCAAAATATACCACAAAGCTACAGTAACCAAAACAACATGGTATTGGCACAAAAGCAGACGCAGACCAGTGGAAAAGAATACAGAGCCAGATATAAACTCATGCACCTACAGCAAGTCAATTTTTTTACAAAAGTGCCAAGGACACACATTGGGGAAAATAAAGTCTCTTTAACAAATGGTGTTGGGAAAATTGGATATCCACATGCAGAAGAACGGGACTAGATGCCTACTTCTCTCCATATACAGAAATCAACTTGAAATGGATTAAAGAGTTAAATGTAAAAACTGAAATTATGAAAATGGTGTAAGAAAACATAGGGGAAATGGTTCATGACATTGAACTGGGCATGGGTTTTTAAATTAAGTGCCCCAAAGCACAGCTACAAAAGCAAAAATAGACAAATGAGATTGCATCAAACTGAAAAGATTTGGTGCAGCACAGGACACTATTCATAGAGTGAAAATACTATCTACAGAATGGGAGAAAATATTTGCAAACTATACATCTGACCAGGGGTTAATGTACAGAATATATGAAGAACTTTGCAGCAAAAGAGACAAATAATGCAATTTTAAAAGATCAAAAAATTTTAGTTGACAATTATCAAGAGGAGATGTACAAAAGTTTAACAAATATATTTTTTAAAGTTTGGAAAAACTAATTATCATGGAAATGCAAATCAAAACAACAGTGAGATACACCTCACTCTATTTAGCATGACTATTAACAAAAAGACAAAAGGAAAAGTGTATTGGTAAAGATGTCAAGAAAAGGGAACACTTACACACTGTTGGTGAGATTGTACACTAGTACAGACATTACAGAAAACAGTATGGCAATTCTTCAAAAAATTGGAAATAGAACTATCATAAGATCCAGTAATTCCATTACTGAGAATATATCCAAAGGAAATAAAAATCAGTAAGCTGAAGAGATAGCCGTAGTCCCATTTTCTGCAGCCCTATTTACAAAAAGCCAAAATATAGAATCTACCTAAGTGTCCAACAATGAGTGAATTGATAAAGAAAGTGTGGGATATATACAGAATGGAACACTATTCAGTCATAAAAAAGAATGAAATTCAATTTTGGCAACATGGATAGACCTGAAGGACATTGTGTTAAGTGAAATAAGCCAAGTGTACAAAGACAATTATCACACGATCTCGATCATAAATGGAATCTTTAAAAAATGGTATAATAGAAGTAAAGAGCTGAACAGTGGTTACTGGAAACTGAGGAGTGGAGAGGGCCAGGGAAATGAGAAGAGGCTGGCCAGTGTATAAAATGCTGCAATTAGATAGAAGGGATAATTTCTGGTATGCTATTACACAGTAGAGTGATGGTGGCTAACAGTAATGTATTGTATGTTACAAAATAGCCAAAAGAGAAGTTTTGAATATGCTTACCGCAACAGAATGACAAAAAATAAGAGGTGGCATATACATTAAGTATACTGATTGGATCATTATACTATATATATATATATATATATATATATATATATATATATATATATATATATGTATTAAAACATCAAATTGCACCCCATACATATGTGCAATGACAATATATTTAAAAATTACCAAATGAAAAAACAGCATTGCAAGAACCAAAGTACACAAATATTACACATAGTGTTGAAGATTGCTTGCAGAACATGAGTATCTGTAAAGACCTGTGTCAGGGCTTCACAAATCAAAGTACCAAGTCAAGCCTTATGATTTGAACATGGATTTCTTAGAGAAGCATAGCAGAGGGCATATTTCACCTACAGTAATTGGTTCATTACAGGAACCTAGTAATATCTGTTTTTTGATCATACAGCATTTTTATTATTTTATTATATACATATCTTAAAAATGTGGGGTACAATTCAGGGTCAGGTATACAAATGTTATTATATATTTTTCATTATTAAAGCTAATGAAATCATTTATGTAAAATATAAACCTTAATCTTATATAAATCTTAAATAAAATGAGTGCATTATCATTTTCTTTTGTTATCTAAAGTACTTAAAAATTTTTTATATCCACTTTTTCAAATGGTTGAACGCATTATTCCATTGTGAATAAATGTTTTTATACTTAAAGTAGTTCTTTGTGTGCATGCTCTTTTCAAAAATACATGTAACTATAGATATGCTTTAAATTTTCTTTCAAATATTATTAAATCTCTAGTTATCTTTTGCTCACATGTTCTAACTGGCATAGGTACTTTAAAAATTCCCATTGGGCATTCACAGTATTTATTTCTCTTTTTATGCCTTGCTGAGGTTCCAAGCCACATTACCTTTACAAGTCAAAGTCAGATTTTTTTTTTTTTTTTTGAGTTGGAGTCTCACTCTGTTGCCCAGGCTGGGGTGCAGTGGCATAAATTAGATTTTTCCAGGTCATAATGATGTCATAAGAACAGCACCAATATGAAAAAAAAAGTTACCTACTCCTTCTGGGGGTAGAGGAGGACTGTGAAACACACACTGCAAAGTCATTTACAGTTCTTGGAAACAAAGTGTATTACGAACACGAATGTGGTAATAAAATTTCTCAAGCATGTGCTTTTGCATGTTTACTATTTTGGGGGGAAATAGGAGACATGAGATCTCTCCATTTGGTTTCCAAGCTGTTTTGAGTTGTACCAATTCAGGCTGCAGTAGTTGATGAGTCTGGATATTTTATGGCACACATATCTTTGCACTATTGCAAGATGATTCTGAAGAACATCAAAAAATTAATAACAGAAAGAGTTCATTCTATTTCTAAAAGTGCCTTGTGGAGCTGGATAATGGTGAAGACTACTGGGATAATCCGAGTCAATTATACTGAATTCATATAGGGTAATTATGTGGTTCTCAGCATTTCCCTCTACCAGCTGCTCTTAATCAGTCCTGATTCCTTAGTTCAACTAAGACCCCCTACAATGCTGACTCTGCCTTGCTCAAGCAAGACTCCTTAATAATTGCTAACTCATTTGGATCAATTTTCTCATCACTTGCCTTTTTACTTTTTGCTTTCTCTCAGTTATTTCTGACTTCTTTACATTCAATATTAATGATTTCTTGTTGTTTTCCTTTGCCAGAACTTTACATGAAATGTGAAATTCAGATTACTCACTGACATTTTAAATAACAGAATGGCGGTCCAGAGAAGTCTAAGAGCTTTACTTTCATTCTCTAGCTATGACTGATTGCTAGACCTCAAAAATGAAGAGACACTTATGTTCCCAATTTATTTCGGAAACTATATCTGCCACCTGTACTACTATCTCTTTTCCCATTCTGTATCCAGAGTGATGCGCTTACTAAATGGAAATAAAATAGTTTATTTGTATCTATTACATTTTGATCTCTCCTTTCATTGAAATTTAGAGAATTATTGAAAAATAAAACTAAAAGTTCATCTTCTGAGACCATATTCCTACATTTGAATTTATGTCAGAATATTAACAATTTATTTAAGTTGATCTGTTTCTCTCCTCAAGAGTAACAAAATGTCGAAAGGGATGAAAAATCTGTTTATGCTAAGCCACTTCCAATAATGGAATTTCCAATGATGAGGAAGTACCCTTCCTTTCATTCTTATGGCAAGTATTTTTGAAAAATGGTTTGCTAGACCTGGTTTGAACCAATTTTCAAGAACTGATTGTTAGGAACACTGCTTTTACATATGTTGCATTCTAGTACATTGTAGCAACAACAACGCTAACAATAACAACAAAAAAACACCAAACAAAAAAAGCAAGAACAAGATTTACATGTAAAATATATTTTAGAAAATCGGCGAGTGAAATCTTCCCTGAGAGGGTGACCTTTAAATTGAGACAGAAAGGAAGAGAGTGAGCCTTGTGACTATCTGGACCCAAATATTTCCAGTAAAGTATGGCAATTGCAACGAGCCTGTGGCATGAGTGTGCCTTGTGTGTTTGAGAAAAAGTGAGTGTTGTGTGGCTAACAACCAAGTTAGCAAGGGGAAAAGAGGTGAAAATGAGAGTAGAGAAATAAGAAATGGGCTAGTTCATGGAGGGGGCCAAGTGGTCAGGATGGTAGCTTTTACTCTAGAGGAGATGAGAAGTCTTTCAAGTATTGTGAGCAGAATGGTGACATAAATTTACCTTTTAAATTGGATCTATCTGGCTGCTAGAAAATAATTGAAGGGGAAAAGGGGAGATGCAGGAAAACCTATCAGAAAGCCATTACAATATGATTACAGCATACAAAATAATACAGGTGGTTGCAGTAGAGATCGTGAAAATCAAGTGATTTTCTTTGGGAAGCTGAAAAAATCTAGTTTAAGGGAGAAAGAAATCTAGTTTAAGGTATTTATTTGAAGAACTAGTTATAGGGACCTTTGCAGGAAGCAAAGGTTTGGAAGAGAGTCACAGATAATAATTTGGGGTCTATTCGATTAAAATGCTAGTTCTACTTCTAAATGGAGATGATGAGTAAGATGTTGTATGTACGAATGTCTGAAGTTCAAGAAAGAGATACAAGCTAGAGATATGAATTGGAAATCAATAAATAAATAATATTTAAATGTGGGGTAGGACCACTTGGGGGCAAATATCAATAAACAAAAAGTCTCTTTCATATGATTGACAGTATGTACACCGTTGTAACAAAATCACTACCTATATGCCATTCTTTGTCCTCCATTCCATCTCTGCACTTACATTGTGTATAAACAAAATTCTTACCCCAATGTATATTCTTTATACAAATCTGGTGAATTCTTACTAATAATTTAAGATGCAACTTAGATATCACATTCTTCATGTATCCAGAGAACCAGGGAGTTGTTATTCTAATGGGGAATCCAAGTATCACATATTAAGTTCCCATTATTTAACTTAAAGTTCTATCTTGTTATTATTTTTTGGTCACTTTTCTCATTTATTAGATCATAGACTTCCTTAAAAAGAGATTCCATATTTTCAATACTAGTATTATGCCTGAAAAATTGAGAGCATTTGGTGTATTAATGAATAAATAAGAGAAATATTAATAGAAGGAGTGAGAAGAAGGATAAAGAGAGTTTAGAGTAAGTGATGGAAGGAGTGAGACCAATATATATTTTATCTACTGTGCAAGCCTGGTTCTAAAAATCTGTTTGCGATTTATACAAACATGGAATACATACCATATAACTTAGCAGAACATGATTCAATTTTGTCTTCTGTGAAATGAAATGCTCTAAGTCCCTTCCAGCTTTAAAATGCAGGGATTTTATGACTCTTGGATTCTCAAGTGAAAAATGATCTGTGATTTGTGTACATTTATTTTTCCTCATGTTTGGTCATGCCTAGTGCTCTAAAACTTCTCCCTATACTGGTCGTTGATGCTTAATCTCGCTTCCTCCCCAGTCCTGGCTTAGTAGACTTCAATACCTTCATATTTTACTATATATCATTAACTGTTCATTAATAAAAACCTGTCCTTACCTTCTTGCCATCTTTTCTGTTTCATTAAAAGGTCTCTGCTGAAATATAAACCATTAACATGTGCATAATATAGATTTCACTAAAAGCTGGTCCCATTTAATTATATCTTCGATGCTGACTTGTTTCTGAAATCATGTACTTTTTACATTCACAATTCTAAAAACTCAAAACATTTTTTATTCTTCCTAGATTTTAGAAAATCCCATAGAAGGAAGTATGAGTTTTAGAATTCAGGTGTTCATCGTGAAGTGATGAAATAAAATGCTGAGTCTCAAACTCATTAAACTGAAACTTATAAGGTCGATCTTAAGTCCTTTTCTTCCTTACTGTTTAAGGATATGTACAGTATGTTTGACTATAGTTAACAGTGGCCATAGTTAATGATAATATATTATAGCTTTGAAAAGTGCTAAGAGAGTGGATGTTAAATATTTTCACCACAAATAAGATAACTATGTGAAATAATGCATATTTTAGTTAGCTAGACTAACTCATTTCACAAAGTATACATACTTCAAAACACCATGTTGTGTATGATAAATACATACAACTGTACCCATCAATTTAAAATGAAGAAATTTAGAGTAAAAACAGTCCCATTAATCTTCTTGCTTTTGTCAAATACAGAAATGGAGCTGATTTTTTTCATTAGAGAGGAGATTAAATTTGAAACCCAGAAAAATGGGGAATTTAAGTGATAATAAATGAGTCATATAATGTTTGTAACCTAAGTTCATTCTGAAATGATTTTTAGTACACATTTTGTCTAACATTGGACCTAATATTCTGCCATTATTTGTACATATTAATTGACAATCATTTCAACCAATCAAAAGGCAATTGCTTAATACGTTTCTGTTATGTGAACAATCCTGTGCTTATTAGTTCTATAGAATTTAACCTAACTTCTTAAATTAAGATTCACAGTTAAGAATTCCATTTTATGTCATAAACAAGCATTGATACACACTTTCTGCAAAAACTAATTTCAAGGAATACAACTTACATCGCTTCTCGATCTTTTGGCTAAGCTCAAGTGTGGAATACAACTTATATTTATATTTGTAAAGCAGTATTTGATTTCTATACTGTTTTAGCTTTTGTATTTTATGTTGCTTTATTATATTTCATTAAAAACGTTGATTGAGACCCGTGACTAGCAGATTGAAAACCACTGCTATAGAACACATACAGACTAAGTCTTCATGGAGTATAAGTAGGTCAGGAGAGAAGAATAACTTGAAACAATATATACAGGGGGCTCCAAAAATGTATACACATTTTAAGAAAGGAAAATCACTGTATTAAATTTGTAATACTCAATACATACTGATAACAAAAGATGAACACAAGTCTCGTTTGACTTCTGCAATCACAAGAGATGCTCAAAGTGGTTACCATCAGCATCCAGACACTTCTGAGTATGGTGAACTAGAAGTAATACATAGAGAACATCTCTTAAAATACGTACATGTTTTTAAGCACCGCTGGCAGTTTAACACAGAAGTCAATGAAATTATCTTCAAATAAATGAGATTGTGAAGTAAAGTTGCAAAGAGAAAAGGCCCAACAATGAATGTGTGTTTGCTTTTTATGTATTATTTGTATGAAAAGTATTATAAATCTCTTACAGTACAGTACAATATAGTTGACTGTGTTAATTGGGGATCTAGGCTAACTTTATTGAACTTATAAACAAATTGGACTTAGAAATGCACTCCCAGACATATACTTAAGTGTGTACTCACAGACGTGAGGAGATACTACTGGTTGAAGTGCAGATGTGCTTTTAAGACAAGGGAAATATACAGGCAGAGAAACAGTCTGTAATTAGATGAATAATAATGCTGAGAATAAGAGAAAAAAGCTTACACCAAATATAGGAGAAGCAAGACAGCAATTTAAGTATTTTAATTATTTGAAATGTGTTGATGAAATAATATTTAAGGAAGATTATAATGTGATAAAAATATAAATAATGAATTATGAACAAATGACTTCAGAGAAAGAGTGACCTACTGTGACAGTAAATCTGATGCCATGTAAATAAAATTTATACTTGGTGCTTACAGTAGGGAAGTATATTGAATAAAGTCATGGGATTGGTTTATAGAAGTGACATATATTATGCATTTATCATCAGATTATTTCCTTTAAATTTTTACATCTTAAAAGTATAAGATAGAGAAAAGTTTAATAGATATTATTCATTCATTAAAAATACGCATTAAAAACCTACGATTAAGCAACATTCAGATGTTGAATAGTGAGTGTATACTGGTCAGAGTACTTGGTTTGGAAAATTTACTTTCTGATGGGAGAATAAAGATAATATTTGTAAAGAACAATGAAAATAATCGAGATAATTTTAAGTGCTATGAAAAGAATAAAGCTGAATTAAAAAATATAATTATTAGAGGTCTGATAATGGGTTATTTTAGTTTCAAGTAGCAATGCAGAAATTAAGAAGAAAAACAAAAAAGATAAATTAGGACTTTCGATTCCATATGTAATCCATACTTGTTATATTTAAAAAATCAGTGACAATGTATGTGGGCAATGGATCATAAAAGCGTAAGTGTTTTAAAAATATGAAATATCATGAAGAGAGCACCTAAGACCAATTCTATGGACTGTGGAAGTTAGGAGAGCTGTCCAACCATGCAGCTGAATTGATTCAAAGTCAATATATTTACATCTCTGATTAGCAAGGTGGTCAGTTGATATATGAGTTTTCCTAAGATTGCTGAGTTTTAATAAAAGTCATAACAGAGTGAAGCAGAATCAAATCTCTAGAATACAAATGATTGGAAAGCCACAAGAATCTACTTGATCAAGCAATGTAAAGCCTGCAAATGCCCCAAGTGAAGCCTAAAATTACTAAAATTTGAGAATCAATAATCAAAACTCTTTTATTTTACTGCTGAGTTGAACAGAAGCTGGGGAGTTTAAATGATTTTCATGGTCATATTGTCAGGGATTAAGCTAAAATTCAGACCTGCATTTTCTTGATGTTTTTCAAGAGCATAGATTTTATATTTAGACACATCTGACTAGTGTTGGTCTCTGTTTTTTACTAGTTATATGGCCCATGTCAAATATATTAAGCTCTCCAAGCCACTCATTTCTTTTCTGAAAATAGGGATAATTGTATCTACCTTAAAAGTGTTATGTAGATTGTTTGTAGGAGTCAAGGTAACTTTTGTTAACCAACAGTACCTGGCATGAACTATATTGTCATGATTCTTGCTGTATCGGGGTTAGCAGAGCAAGTGCTCAAGGATGTGGATTTTAGAGCTGAGCAATTTGTGTTCAGATCCCAGTTCAGACATTTACTAGCTCTGTGACTTTTGGGGAAGTGTTGTGAACTCATTGTGCCCTTGGACTCTGGTCCCTGCATTGGTCAAATGGTGAATGGAATGCAACACCTTAAAGAATTGTTAAGATTAAATACATTAATACAAGTGATACACTTGAGACAAGGCATGGCACATAATACATTCTTGATATGCTTTCATTATTGTGCTGTTACAGAGAAAGAAAAAGAGATGTAGCCTTGGGAAGTCATTGTGCATAGAGAGACTGTTGTATATTCAGACAATTTCAGTTAAAGAAGAACGAGTGTGAAATGTGGAACATTTAAAAGAGGTCAATGTAACCTTAGGAGTCAGGAATGCTTGGATACCTATTTCTTCTGTATATAGAGTTGTCTCCTTGAATATTTCCAATTTAGGTAAGACTGAAAATTGAGTAGACTGCATGTTCCTCCTGGGTGTCCTTGTTTCACTGTATATTTTCCTCAGCTGTCTTTCTCCTTACTATTTTTCCTGTTTCTTTAGTCTAGGTAACTTTGCATTTTCTATGGATTTTCAAAAATCCAGTGAGACAAAAATGTGCTTGTTACATTTGAAGATATTTTCTAGCTTCATGGGTGTTTGATCTTTTATTGAAGTCTCAAAATAAATTATTATTCCCAAAGAGGAGAAATTATTTTGAAAAGATTGAATTCAATATCTTGTTTATTAAAGCATTCAGGTCACAGCAACTAGTTAATTTACCGACGCAACATAAAAAATAACATAATCAACTACTTTTATTTTAAAACATACCTTAATTACTAGTAACTTTGGGTTAAAAGAGTGAGTCATATTTATATGTGCACATAAAAGCAGGCAATTGCTAAGTTCTGATGACTGTATTTTCAGAAGCAATCTCAGACCTATTATTGTGTGTTTCATACTTCTAACTCTATTTCTACCACATTGCTCTAAGCAGTTCTTCTCTAAAGGGCTGTTGCAATAGCCTTCTACCTAGCATCCTAAAGTATTTCCCTTACACAAATACAGCAATCTTTTAAAAGCACAAATCTATCCACATCACTTCTCTGCTTCAAGCAATCCAATGACTTTTCACTGCTCTTAGGATAAAGCCAAAAATCTTTTAAAAAATCTTTCTGGCCAGGCAGTGTCTCCCTCTTTCTTTCTAATTGAATTCTTGAACTCACTCTAGTGTCCCGTATCTATCTTCTCCTCGGGTCTTCTTACTGGCTTAAACCACTGGAAAACTCTTTCTTGATCTTCATGCAACACCAACACACATAGACCTCTGCTCTTCATCCAAATCTTAAGTTTTAAATCTCATTTCTTCAAAAAGCCACTACTGATTCCGTAGACAATTTTAGTTTTCACTGTTTCATACTATTCTTGCATCCGGTAGTATGTTTTTTAACTTCATAGTCCTTATCACAATGAGGTTAAATAATACATTTTTTAAGATTTCAGTTCCGAGTTTATTCAATACGACATCCCCAGTCTTGGAAAAGTCCCAAGCACATAGTAAAAACACAGCAAACAACTGTTAAGTGAACAAATGCATGCATAAATGACGTCCAAGGTTGAAATTTAAAAACTGAAAATATATTACCTCTAATGAAAGGCACTACCACAATGACTGAGCAGACTTTAATTCTAACAAATATTTAGAGTTGGCAACACAAATGTGTACATGACAACAATCAAATGATTCTCTATCACTTCTTATTTCCTGACCATGTTTGTTTTTGCCTTATTTTGACACATAGGCCTTAGAGGGACATATATATCAATTGATATTAATTTGAATTAATGAAGAATTAAGAAAAAATTTGAAAGGTTTCTTATTAGTACCAAATGAAGTGAAATAAATAAATACAAAGGTCTTTTAGTTTTTGGTCTGAAAACATCTTTTTTCTTTTTAGAAAACCTATCTTCAGTTATCTGGACTGCATAATTGAGAACATTATGAAACAAAATGAGAAAATATCCCAGTTTTTAAATACTTACTAGGCTCTCTCATGCTCAGAGGAAGTACATATGTTCCTTTTTTAATTTAAAGAAAAAAATTGGCCATGCTCGGTGACTCAGCATGTAATCCCAGCAGTTTGGAGACCAAGACGAGTGGATCGTCTGAGTCTGTGGGTTCAAGACCAGCCCGAGAGACTTGGCGAGACCTCCTCTTTACAATAAATAAAAAAATTATCCGGGCATGGAAGTGTACGCCTGCAATTCTGGCTACTTGGAAGACTGAGACGGAAGTATCACCAGAGTCCAGCAGATTGACGCTGAGGTGGCGGTGAGAGGACCATTGCACTCCAGCCTGGGCGATGGAGTGAGACACCAACTCAAAAAAGAAAAAAAAGAAAAGAAAAGAAAAGAAAAAAGAAGCTAAAAAAAAATTATAGGAGATTTAGATACTTATTGGGTGCTAAATTTTTAGGTCAAAAATCACGTTTTACTGAGAAATGTATAGTAGTGGAGAAGTCATTCTTGTAAGTAGTTCTCAAATAATAAAAGTTTTTAGCAAAATTTAGCTAATGTTTATCAGGAATGATGTAGAACATTTATGGTTTCTCACTCTGTGAACCATTGCTTACAATCATCAATGAAGCAGTGACCCAGTAGCGATATATAAAAAATTTTCTTTAGAAACAAAAGATATAATTTTTTCTTATCTTTTTTCTCTTCCCTTCTTCAAGATATTCTTATTTTTCTTCCATTACTCTGTTTCAAAATTTTATTCTAGCTAGTCTGAAATTATAAAGATTTTTGTTCTTTTTGCTCAACATGTTGATAAATATGATGAGCAATTATCTGTAAGCAAATATCAAAATGCCTAAATCATTTACAGATGTGTGCTCCTTAAACAAATTATGATGATTTGCAGCCACTAAGCCAATATAAATACATATAACCTTCAAAAAACTGTTAAATAAGAGCCCATAAATTCATTATGAATGGGGGAAAATGCAATAGATAAAGATACCTAAAGTTGAATACTGATCTTAAAAATACAAGAGGGAGACCTGAATTCAGAAGGCAGATGCATCACAATCTCATTTCTCCCACTCTAGAAAAACGGCTCTGTCATTTGTCTTTATAGCAACAGAATACTCAAAAGTAAAAATAAAGTAGATAGCCCCAAATATTTGTAATTAAGGTACTAATGAATAAACAGTGTTGTTCAACAACTTCTAGTTTCTCTAAAAAAAATCCTACTAAAAAAAAATCATTGAATTTAGAACTGGAGGGAACTTTGTATTAAAAAAATCTTGTCCCAATTTCATGTTTTTAAAATAATGTAAAAATTAAGACAAACAAAAATAGTTACGATATTAAGAGATACATCACAATTCTACCTCTCCCACAAGAGAAAAATTTCTAAAAATCACACTGTATTTATTCTGAAAAATTATAAACATCAAAATATTTTCACACAATAGAGAAAAAGACTAAAAAGAATAAATTGCACTTCACCTAGTAAATACTATTTTGATGTCAGAATTGTAAGACCTCCTCCTGCAAGTTCTCCTTTTTGAATTGACCCTGCAAGGGTGTGAGTCCTAGAAGGTAAGGAAGGGATTCTATGTATAGAAACTGACATAGTTTAGTTTTTAATAATAGGTTGTGTTTAATGGTGTTATATTTTGATATGAAACTAAGATTATAGCATAGGTAAGTAAAGCTTTTCCCAATAGGCCCATATGTTAAATATTTTAGGTTCTCCCAGTCATATGATCTCTGTGAAAAATAGTTAACCTGGCCATAGCAGCATGAAAGCAATCATAGACAATATATCAATAAATAAATGTATAGCTTTGCTGTAATAGATCTTTATTTATACAAACAGGTGATGGGCTAGATTTGACACAAGGTCCATTGTGTGCTGATTATCTTATTTCTTCAATAGCACCATCCTATATTCACATGTCCAGACTTCTTTCTGTCCTCATGATGAAGATAATTCACTTTCTAGTTTTGAACTCATACTGAAGTTAAGAAAATCTATACCAGAATCAATTGGTGTGAAATCCATGGCCTTCAATGATAGGTATGTGTTAGGATATCTTACAACTCTAAGTTCACTTGAAATATTAAGAACCAAAGCCTAGGAAGACTCAAGATACAAAAATTATCCCATAGAGGATATAAGAGGGAAGAATGCATGATGACATAAAATGCATTATTTTTTTCTACCCAAATGTGTGTGAGAACTTAATCAAGCAATACAACAAGAAATAAAAGTCAGAAGAGATGTGACAGATGTGATTAGCATTCAGATTCTGGTTGGTTCCTAAAAGATCTAGCTCCTCAGTGTCCTCTTTTGAAATGACTTCCAAGGAATGCGGGCAGCAACAGAGAAATACAACCATAGTTTCCCGAGCATTCTCTTTCTCCATAATAATGGGGAAATGGCAGAGAGGCATGATAGGTCACTTGAGGTCTTATAATTTAAAAAATGAAGCAACTAAACACATAGAGATCTTCATGGGACCAAGGACATCCATCAGCAAAATGACACTCCAATAAGAAAGAAAATCTGACATCTGAACATTATCCCTCGAATTTAGAATGGCATACTGTTGCTTACGATGCCATGTTGATATCTAGCTGCCTATTAGAGAAAAGAAAGAAGAAAAAGGTGGGGAATCCACAATTAAGTAGTTACCAAAAGAAATTGTTTTGAACTAGAAGTAACTGAGTGACTTGAGTTGGCAAGCTTAGAATTTTAGCTGCTGAATATAAGCAGAGTTTTTTGAGCTGGACTAAATTGAGAAATGTAGAGAAATGAAATATTTTAATCTATTTTTAGTCTCCATTTATGTGATTGTCTAACTATGACTCATGAAATTTGCAGGATGCCAATGCTGTAACATAGAAGTTGCCCAAACTTCGCCATCCTATAAAGACAACAAAAGAATGTTAGGATACTATGGAAAAATGGCAATGTTAGTCATCCAGAGAGAACAAGAGTAGTCACTTTTGAACTTACTCAGACTCAGCTTTAGGTTAGGCTGTAACAAGCACGTTATTTTAGGAATGACAGAAAAATCTTCCTTGAATAGTATAATACTAAGTGGTAATACCTCACTAGCTCAGTGGGAAAAGGAGCTGGCACCCAAAGGATTTAAGTGTAATAGCTACTACAATTTGTATTGTGAATTCATGCCTGTAAGTGCTATTATTTACATTATTTCATTTAATTAGTGTAATGATAATCATGAAAGGAGATTTAATTCCACATTTCCATAGGCAAGGATTCTGAGACTCAAAAAAGTTAAGTGATTTTTGGTGTTCAAAGTCATGTTAACAATGCTTGGCAAAGTCACAGCATCAAGTTTTTTGCCTATTTTTTTTTTATAAACAAATGAACTTATGAAAGTCTCAAAAATGTGTGAAAAATCATGAGTTATTTTAGGTAAGCTAATGATATACTGGATAATTCTGCAGGCATGTTAGTCAAATAAATCATATTATAAAAGCCACCTTAATTTGTGGTCTGTCAATGGTATAGTATTATATGTTTTCATTTTAGTCTTTCCTTCAATTCTCTGTGCTAATCCCTATCTCTCAATAAAATTCTTTTTAGGCAACTAGAATCAGTTTATACAGCCACTGAAAGAGTCCTGAATTGCACAATGATAATGGTGAAATATTGGGAGCCAATTATAATCCCCAAAAACATAATCCCAAATGTTGAAATCCTGTAAGAACAAAAATCTTAAAAATATAATTATGGAAAAATAATTTTAAAAAGTCTTTCAAAGATATTTATTTACATTTTTAAAAGGGAATTTATTTGAAAAATATAAAAAATAACAATACGTTAAAGGCAACATTACATAATGAAATTGATCATACATATTTTTGCAAGCATAATCACTCAGGTAAACTAATGACAGCAACATACATATAACAGTTATGAGGAGATGAATCAGATTCATAATCCAAAAAACAGTTCAAAAAGAAAAATGTGTAAATGAATATTACTATGGTTCATACTTGTGTGCACCCAGCTTTATAACTGTGGTTATCTGAAATACTGTGATGAACATCCTAAGTCTTTTGATGAGATTGATCAAAACCCACAATGGGTCACCACCACCTATGAGCTGAGATCTTGAGAAATCTTATTATTAACAAATGCAGATGTACAAAAAGGGCATCTCTTCACTAATTGAGGAAACTTCAGCATTTTTATGTGCACATAAAATACTTACACACAAAATCAACATTGTGATGATACCATTTTGTGAAGTCAAATTTACAAAAAATTTATAAAACAAATTAAAACTCTATAAAAATCTCTACATAATTATTCCTCCACTGTTGGAAATAATGCAAAGATAAAATACATAGCATGATAAATTATAAAACATAATGCTGACACTGTAAAGAGTGAGAGAGAGATAAAAAAGAACAAAACTAAAAATAAATGTTGACATATAAAAAGTGTACTAATGGAATAACTTATGGACAATTACATGGAGAAATATCATAAGAGCTGGACAACTTTCATGAACATTAACGTGTTTTGAAGTCTTACATCGTGATGAGTGACTGCTTCATTTACTTTTAGGACATGGATCTCCTTGGAGAATATATTCACATTCATTTTCTACATGGCACTGTTCTTCTTGAAATTCTTCTATGATTCTATATACATTGACATGAGCATTTCCTATTAAAATTGTCTATCTTCTGTGCCATGCTTCTATGTTGTTTTGGGCACACAGACATTCATTATACACGCACTCATAAACAGAACACAAATTTGGTGGAAAAAATATTAGTGATGGAACAGCAGCACCGTTTTCGTAAGTGTCTTTTTAATCCTACTAGGCACATAATTATTTTCTGTCAGTAGCTTCTTCAGGCAAATGCAGCTTTCATGCTCTAAATGTGCCTGGAATGTCATTTGCTGGGAGGAACATCAATGCAGGCAAATGACCCATTTTTAACCTGAATTTTTTGTTGTTGCTCTATCTTTTGGTCCACTTATTCTCACTTGAATCTTCTGCCAAATGCAAATAAAGACCATAGCAAGATAATAGTTCCACCTACCATGATGTAACTATCCTGTGATTGTGATTTTTTCACATTTTAGATGATAGGATTTAGACTTGGTATTTTGATCTTTCAGAATTTCAAAATGCAGGATTATGGTGTTTGGGATTATATCTTTTGGGATTATGATCTAAACCTGAAATATCTACTTATATGCGATGACCTACTACTTGTGAATATCAAAAAACAGGCTGATCTTTCAAAATAACATTCACTAATCTACATTAAACTGAATGTTGTTACAATATAGTTATCTTGAGAATTTACTGTTTTCATTAATTTTTTAAAGCATTTTGAAACTTCAAATTACAAAACCCAGCCTACTAGCAACAAAAACACTTCACTGTCAACCATTACTATTTACTTCTGCTCTATAAATAAGTCATTATTTATATGGAACCACAGGTCTACAAAGCTTCACAAGCACACTATGTTGCCCCATTTCTTAACTCCCACATGGATTCAGGTCTGAGGACACGGGAGTAAATAAGAGTGGCATGCTGGCAGTCTGAGGAACTTGCATTCCAGTGGAAGGCAAAGCGAACATTTACAGTTACAGAAGGAAGAAAATATTTGATAGTAATAATACTATGCAGGTAAATGTGGCAGGTAATGTCATAGTGTATATCTGGGTGACCACTTGAGATTGGTGGCATATCTTGATGATACAACTTTTAAGTGGATGTCTTGAAAGAGCCAGCAATGTGAAAATTAGGAGGAAAAACTTTCTGGGAAGAAAAAGTGGTTAGTGTGAAGACTGTAAATTAAAACAAACAAACAAACAAACTTGCATTAGTAAATAAGTAGAGAGTCAACGTTGGTAGCGATAGTGGTTTAAAGGAGAGAGTTAATGGATAAGGCTGGAAAAAAATGGCAGAGTTCAGATCTATAGGACTTTGTAAACAATAGTTAGGAATTATTTCATGTACAGAGTGAAATCAATGATAGACTTTTAGTTAGGGAATGATTGCATCTGTCACACGTTTTTAGGAGATGACCTTAGCTGCTATCATGCTTGGCGTCTTATGGTGGGAAGTGCTGAAGCAGGGAAACCAATTGGAATGCCAGATAATAAATAATATAATAGGCCACAGAAGTCAAGAAGAAAGTAAATGGATGGGATCACTATAAGCATTTGAATACAACTGAAAATATTGACTGATGTGGTGAATATGGAAAAGAAAATAATCAAAGATATTTAGACATTTCCTAGATTTTTCTATTTAAGCAAATAAGGCAGTGTATGGAGTATGTCCTGGGTCAAAAACAAAACAAAACAAAAAAGGAAAAAAAAAAATGAGGAAAACTGGGGGGGGGGATCGGAAACTAGGTGAGGAGACAGAAATCAAGCGTTCTGCTCTAAATTTGTCAAGTATGAGATGACACATATTGACATACTTATTAAATTAATAAATAAATGATCACTTTTTATTCAAAAGTCTTAGTTCCTAATTGTTGTTGTTTGGGAAAAAATAACCCTTAAAATGTCCGAGATGTTCATATATGAGGGTATAAAAGTCAAAGAAAATCATATCTGATAAAATAATATAACATGGGGAGGTAAAGATTGTAGGAGCTCATTTAATGAAATCTTTACTCATATTTCTAGATAATGAAATAAATGTCAATGGAGATAAGTGATTGTACATAAGTACAATCAATGACTCATAAGAGTCAGAGTTTTCATGAGATTTCTTAACTATCAATCCAGTACTGTCTTTTCTTCTGGATGCTGTCCTATTTCTCCCAGGTCTTTCCAAGAGAAAAACACTGAGAATAGAGTGGGCAAATAAATCATCACCACATGTCCATTCTTCATATAATGGAATTCTTGTGTGGCAAAAACTGACAAGAGGAGAGTTTCAATTAAGCATTTGAGGTCCAGTAATCTTTGTCAATTTAATGCTGACATTTATATACTTTCAGAATAATTATGAAAATCTTGATTTCCCCTGCAAAATCCAGTTGTCCATGTAACTAAAGCATTGACATGCTGTGAAAACAAAATATAGGCTCCTCACATTTATGCCCTCATGCCCATTCATTATGTTTAAAATCTCCCTTGTTTTCTTATTCCAGCTCTCAGTTTACTAGTAAATTCATGTTTCCTATATCTTGCTATACTTAGACATTCAAAAATTCTGTGTTTTACCTCTAAATGTCCAAATTTTTGTCTGATAGTGGAAATTTCATTTTAAAATTATATTGCATATTAGGATTTTTCTGTATTTTGTATATATATTTTACACTAGAGTCTCCTCTTGTACACCAATGAAAGACGGGCTTCAAAATTATAATTGATTGATTGGTAAACATTTAGCACAGCTCTCTCTCTCTCTGTCTGACTGCCTGTCTGTCTGTCTCTCTCTCTCTCTCTCTCCCCCCCCTCCGTGTGTGTGTGTGTATGTGTGTTTTCCTCCCTCTTTCTTTCTTACTTTTATAATACTTGGCCCTTGCTATTATTTGTATGTGGTTTACTTGTTCCTAGCAAATCTCATGTTGAAATTTAATCCCTAATGTGGGTGTTGGAAGGTAAGGCTTAGTGGAAGGTGTTTGGGTCACTAAGACACATTCCTCACAAATGACTTGGTGTTATTCCAGTAGCAGTGATTAAGTTCTCACTCTTGCAAGACTGGATTGGTTCTGGAAGAAGAAATTAGTTCCTATGAGAGTGGGCTGTTATAAAGCCAGGATACTTCTCTGATTTGATCTCTCTTCACATGTGCCCACTTCCTCTTTCTTTGACCTTCTTTGCCATGTTTTTAATGCTGCACAAAAGCCCTCACCAAAAACCAAGCCGATGCCAGACCATGCTGCTAGTAAAACCTGCACAAAGGCCAAGGTTTCATGGTTTGAATTTTCTATGGTCACCACTGAAGGGAGCACATGGACTTTTATATTTCAGCGAGATAGGGGCCAGAAAAGAAAGGCGAAATGGTGAGACTTGAAAGATATCAACAATCAAATGTAAATAAATGGAGTCAGTCTTTTTTTACTATGTACAATTAGATTATTGTTACTGCAGAATAAGGAGGATAAAAAAGATTAGGTGCAACTAAAGTCTTGCCTCTTGAGCTTCTAGTTTTAAAATAAAATTTTATAAAAATGAGAAACTAAATAAATAGATATTTTGGTTTTTATTTTGGAAGATAGTACTTTGGAACTCTTATTTCTCTGTTTTGCTCCTTGATAAACATTCTGATAGAAAAATTTATTCCATTAATGCTAGGAAATAATCAGGCTCTGGACTAGGTAGAACATGTCCAAATAATACCAAAAATTAGACTACAGTACTTTTTTTTTATTTTTAGGGAGATTAACTTGTTCCTAGCTACATTCGTGGCAAGACTACATGTTGGTGATTAATTTTCTTCCTTTTTTTATGCTCATGTTTATCTACTTGAAGACTTTTTGGTAGTTGTTGAAAGTTATTGTGTTCCCTTAATTTTGTGCTAAAAAAAGTATTTTTTCTGACAATAATTGTTAGACTCTTGGCAAACCATAAAATAACATAGTGCAGAGCAATTTTAGAAATTTAGCTTATTCATGATCCAGTCTCAGCCAAAATGTAAGTATAACAAATTAAAAATTCAATCAACAAATATTTAATAAGTATCCACTAATTGTTTAGCTATGTGCCATAAATCACAAAGAATACAAAACAGCACATCAAATTAAGTTATATTCATGACATGTATATTATAAAAGACAAATATTTTAAAAATAAAATAATATAGATTATTTACACTAAATATAATAATTATACTAAGTAATATTAAAAGGCAATGCATGACTATTGTCCTGGGGATTTCATTTTGTTTGTATTTGCATGAAAGACAAGTACTGGCTGGTTAGAGATGAAAAAATTGTGGCAGGGTTATGGGCGAGACTTGAGAAGAAATGTGAAAGATTTGTTTGCTACCGAGAATGGGTCAAAGCATCCCCTAAAGGGTGAAATTAACAAATACGAAAAAGTGGAAAAACACAAGGTACTCTATGAACTGCTTAACTATACTTCATATTTTACCTGAGATAGTCCTGGTTTACGCATATTGTTCCAATAAAATTGTTAATGACACATTCTTTTACTTAAAAATGTGGCTAAATTGGAACAATTAATTATTTGGTCATCGTATCACGGAAGCATCAAGGAAACATATCACTTTTGGTAAGCATTAAAAAGATGGTTGAAGTTGGTAAATCATTTATAGAGAAGTTGATCTAAAGAGTATGTATTTTCATCCCAATTTTATTCATGAAGAAGTTGAGGCCAAGTGTGATTAAGTAACTTCAGAAACTGTCCAGTAAGGAGGAGAAAAAACTTTTATGTAAACCAGGATTAACCCAACTCCCAAGTCCATGATCTCCTAGGGAACATTGAGTAGAGTGCCATGGAAGGAAGCTAAAGTGGGGCAACCTCCTATGTGAAACGCTGCTGAAATTGAATGGAAGGAAGTCTTGTGTTCATTGACTGCCTTTATGAAGAAAAAAATGATTGACATGACAGAAAAAAATAGATAACCTGTGTTAAGAAATTAATGAGTAATAAGATAAGCACTTCAGGGAAACAACCGTAAAATTCCCTTATTAAAAAAGTGTAACTATGAAAGCTGGAAATTTTCTTAAGAAGTATGTAAAAGTTGAGAGAACTCTAGTTTTATCATTGAAGAGAATGTTTGAATAATTTGAAGACATAGAAAAACAAAGAAATTAAAAAAGAATGAGCAAAATGGAAAAACATAAGCTGATGGGGGAAAAAATGGCAGAGGGAGGAAGAGATCTGTAGGACAGAGTCCCAGAATAGTTTGAAGAGTAATGCATACAGATGGTGGAAAATACAAGGATGATAGCTGGAGGAAGTCAATACCCTGAGTGAATTTTGTTAGAATTTTAAATAACAATGAAGTTCTATTTAGGTTTACTATGACTTGCCTCATTCTTAAAATAAACTGGAAAGGACACTTTTTCTTAAAATTGAGAAAACTGCTGTCTAAGTCTGACCAAGGTCAAAGTCATTAGTCTAGTTGGAGCACTAGGTGAAAGGATCAAGAGAACTCAGTTCAATGCTGGTATCTTGGAAGCCTGGGCACCTAGAAAATAATTAATTGGTGACCCTGCACTAATTGGAGAGTAGCACAGCCAAGATCATTAAACAGCTGATTTTCTGGAGTGTGTCTGTTTCTTCCAATTAATATTACAAACTCTTTAGTCTTAAGGTTGGTTTCCTGTTGTTCGGAAATGAATGGAACAAAATCTTTGGTACATTTTTGGAGAAAGATGACAATTTACACAATTAAGCAGATATTTTAGTTTAATATAGATACAACTTAAATGCATGCAGTGAAAACAATTAGTCCACTCAAGTGCTTAGGCTATTAATTTATTTATAGAACAAATACTTGTATAATGCAAATTTTATATTATAATATTTTACAGAATGATTTTTTAAAATTTTTATTAAAAAGATGTGGGGTACAATTCAGAGTTAGGAATATAAATATTGATCATGCAGTTACCCTTGCTGATGAAGTATGCCCCTCCCTTCCTCAACAGTTTCCCTTAACTGCTTATCCTACCCCTCCCTCCCCTGACAGTTACCCACTACTGACAATCGCTTTCTTATAGCATTATAATTGTTCAGGGTCCGTTTATGAGTGAGAACATATGGAACTCTGTTCTTTGTTTCTGTGATAAATCACTGAGTATGATCGACTCCAAATCCATCCAAGTTACTGCAAAGTCCATATATTTGTCCTTCTTTATGGCTGCATAATATTTCATTGTGTATATGTACCACATTTTTTTTTTAATCTAGTTCAGCTTCGATGGGCAACATGGTTGGTTCCATGTTTTTACTATTGTGAATAGAGCTGCAACAAACATACATATGCAGGTATCTTTTTCATAGAATAATTTGAGTTCCTCCGGGTATATAGGGGAATTGCTGGGTCATATGGAAGGTCAATTTCTAGTTCTTTCAGAAATTGTCACCACACTGTCTTCCAAAGAGGCTGTACTAGTTTGTGTTCCCACCAGCAGTGTAGAAGCATTTCTTTTTCTCCACATCCTCCCAGCATCTGTTGTTGTTTGTTTTATTAATGATGGCCATTCTTACAGGGGTTAGGGGGTATCTCATTATGGTTTTGATTTGCATTTCTCTGATGATGAGTGAGGCTGAGCACTTTTTCATGTGTCTGCTGGTTGCCCGTATATCTTCTTTTGAGAAGTGTCTATTCATGGCTTTTGCCCACTTTTTAAAGGGTCTGTTTGCTTTTTTTCCTTTCACCGCATTTGAGTTCCTTGTAGATCCTTGATGTTAGGCCTTTGTCAGATATACAGTTGGCAAATATTTTTTCCCATTCTGTGGGCTATCTCCCTGCTCTCTTGATGGTTTCTTTTGCTTTGCAGAAGCTTGTTAATTTGACGAGGTCCCGCTTGTCTATCTGATTTCTTTAGGGTTCTGAATAGGAATTGGTTGCCAGTTCTGATTTCCATAAGGGTGCCTCCTTGCGTTTTCTAATATTCTTATAGTTTGAGGTTTTACGTTTAGGTCTTTGATCCATTTAGAGTTGATTTTTGTGTATGGTGATAGGTAGGGGTTCTGTTTCAATCTTTTGCATATGGTCAGCCTGTTTTCCCAGCACCATTTGCTGAATAGGTTTTCCTCTCCCCAGTGGTTGTTGTTGGAGGCTTTGGCAAAGATGAGTTGGTTGAGGAATTGAGGCTTTCCTTCCAGAATCTCTATCCTGTTCCATTGGTGTATGTGCCTGTTCTTGTACCAATACCAAGCTGTTTTGACTACTGTAGCCTTATAGTAAAGCTTGAAGCCTAGAAGTGTGATACCTCCTGCTTTGTTTCTTTTGCAAAGGATTGTTTTGGCTATTCGTGGTCAATTTTTAAAATATTCACAATAATATTTGACTAAGTTGTTTTAACCAAAGATAGAATTATGTTGCCCTTATATAAATCAACTATTAACTGTGTGTAAAATTTTATTTGAAACTGCTATTTCTTATTACATACTAAATCTATAAATGTTTGACTGTATGTGTACTGTGTGTGTATCTGTGTGAATTCACATATTTGCTCAGAATGGTAGAATGGGAAGTTGATAACCTCTCATATATTATTAATTTAAAAGAGCATTACCTTTCTCCTTAATGGTTTTGTAACTTTCAGTTTAGTACATAATACTTCTCAAAACCACAAATGATCATCAAATAACAAAATAAGAACTTAGTATTTGGTCATAAATATAATAATTTAATAATAGTTTTTAGTTCAATGAAGTAAAGTAACTAAAAGGAAATGTCAGAAAGTTAGAAAAATCTTCATTTAATTCAAATGAAATTTGCAGAATCCAGGCCGTGTGCTAGCTTCCAATCTAAACATACAAACACAAAAGTTCTCTTCCATTATTGAACTTCCAGTCTGTAATCAGAAACAAACACGTAAAACACTGCACTCTGATAAAATGTGATAAATATCCAATATTATCCTAATCACTTGTATTAAGTGCTATAGAAGTATGAGAGACGGATAGAAAGATTCTATCTAGGGAGTAGAGCCAATGAATTTTGGCAAGGTCTTCAGTTGACATTTAAAGTGGCCCTTGAAAAATCATTAGCTCTCTGTCAGGCTGTGGGTGGGACATGTGGAAAAGGAAGTCGGCACATTTGGAAAATATGTAATGTGGTCATTTTGGGACACAGCAAAGTAGCTCAGATTCTTCTTAAAATCTTGATTCTGATGGTGTGACCTTAGCATCTTACCACCCTTAGATATACTACCAGTACTTCAGACATAATATGGTACTAAAGAAGATAATTTAAGTTCAGCTGGAAAAGGACGTGTGTCAAACCATGAATCTCCCATAATTTTATAAATTTTCCTATTGGGAAGTATGATACTTACTTCACAGCTGGAGGGAGTGAAGCAGAGAGAAGATAAGTGACTCTCCTAATAAACACCGCAAAACCAAGCAGCCAAGCAGAACACATGGTCAATGGCCCCTAAATCCCAATTCAGCACTCCATTCACTGGACGAAATATATCTCAAAATTGGAGATTTTCCTTTACTAGAGAATAAATGAGAGGGTAAGCTAATTTATTAAACACATTTATGTATGCACAGTCAGCTTTCCTATGACGATCTAGAGACTAAAGGTTATCTTTAAAACTGTAAAACACATATAATTAATATTTATTCAATGTGTATTTTTCAATTTCTCAAAATGTATTTGGTAAAGTGTAGCCTAGATTAAAATACACAGAGTGGATAATTAAAATGTATTAAGGATTTATTATGTGGCAGAGAAATGTGTGAAATACTTTGCAAATTTTCTCAGGTAATAAAAATAACTCTATGACACAAAGTCCAAGTTCAAGTAACTTGCCCAAGTTCACTTGGCTAGTAAGTGCCTTGAAACCCATTGGGCCCCATTGTCTACAAAGTTAGTTAAGTCCAGTTAGCATATTCAGAAGAAAAAAATGAATTATATTGTATAGGTTGTCTTATATATGCCTGAAACTAGACTATATATATTGGAAAAAAATAGTACAGTGATTAAGGGGAAAAAGCTGAAACTGACAGAAAACTGTACATATGCTGTTTTATTATCTTATACACCTCAATTTCTTTATTCATGTATCCAATGATGAAAATTTTGGTTGTTTCTATATCTCAACTATTGAGAATAATACTGCAATGATCATAGAGGTGCAGTTGTCTTTTTGAGGTGGTAGTTTCAACTCCTTTGGATATAGACCTAGATGAGGAATTTCTGAGTCACGTGGTCATTTTATTTTCAATTTCTTCCTACTGCTTTCCATAAAGGTTACTCCAATCTACATTCCCACCAACAGTGTACTAGGACTCATTTTTCTCCATTCCCTCATCAGTATTTATCTTTTATCCTTTTGATAATGGTCATCCTGATGCATGTGAGGTAATATTTCATGGTTATTTAAAAGCTGTAGTTATAGACCCAGAAATAAAGTGAAACGTAGGCAACTATTCTTTTAAATATAAACAGAGTTTTTAAAAGTTAATGTTAAAAAAGGACACCTGAAAGAAGACTATATCTTACTTTTTAGAGGTGGAAGAATAATTTTCTTATTATTAGAAAAACGTTCTTGAGTTCATAGGCTAAATTGTGATATATACTCTAACACAGTGCCTGCGTCCATGCCTTATTTATATATGTATGAATTTAGAATTTCTTATTTCCATTCCTTATTTATATATGTATGAATTTATTTCAAATAAATTATGTGTTTAGTCTTGTATCCCATCCCCCATCGCAGGAGTACCCAACCCTTGGGCTATGGACCAGTATCAGTCTCTGGCCTCTTAGGAACTGGGCTGCATAGCAGTAGGTGAGCAGTTGGTGTCTGAGCAGAGCTTTATTTGTATTTACAACCACTTTCCATCGCTTGTATCATCACCTATGTTCTGCCTCCTGTCAGATCAGTGGCAGCATTAGATTCACATAGGAACGCAAACTCTATTGTGAACTGCGCATGCAAGAGATATCAGTTGTGTGCTACTTATGAGAATCTAATGCTTGATAATATTGAGGTGGGGCTAAGGAGGTGATCCTAGTGCTGAGGGGTGGCCAAAATACAGACTAACATCAGCAGTGAGGTTTGGCTGCACTGAGACCATAATAGATCAATTACTTACAGACACATCAAAATCTTGTCAGTGAGTGGCAAATGAATTGATGTACTTTAATTATACAGCTGCATCTGGAGTCAGACTTTAAGTCAGAATCTGACACTGATTTTAGTCCATGCATGGCTCACTCATTATTTATTCACCACTTCTGTCCACACCGCTTTCCCACACTGCACACTTGTCTTAGTCACAGTTTTGGTAAGCCCAAAAGCTATCCCTAGCCAAAATGAGTAAAAGCACAAATGTCACTGAAGGGCTTCTTTGAAAAGGGGAAAAGACCCAATGATGAGACAGCAGAAGACTGTTAAGACTGCCAACAAAAGGAACGCTGCATTTAAAAGAAAATACTAAGAGTCCTACTTAAATTATGGGTTCATTGTAACAGGTGATTTTTATAATATGTGGCGACTGCCTACCCAATAAAGCCATGAAACCTTCAAAACTGTTCCGACATATGGAGACCAAGCACCCTGCATTAAAAGACAAACCTTTGGAGTTTTTCAAAAGAAAAAAATATGAACACAAAGAATAAAAAAAATTATGAAAGGTTATCACTTCATTAAATGCGTATGCACTGAGAGCTTTGTTCTTACTGGCTAACTGCATTGCTAAAGCTAAGAAGTCCTTTACTATTGGAGATGAGTTGATCCTGCCTGCTCTTAAGGACATTTGTCATGAACATCTAGAAAAGGCTGCAGTTCAAAAGGTGGCACGTGTTTGTCTTTCAGCTAGCACCATAACTAGGTGAATTGATGAAATAGCAGAGGATATTGAGGCACAACTGTTAGAGAGAATTAATGAATTATGGTATGCAATCCAGACTGAAGAGTCTACCAATGTTGACAAGGCAACAGTGCTTATTTTTGTGTGATAAAATTTTCAGGAGGATGTGCAAGAAAATATGCTACATGCACTTTTGTTGCCAACTAATACCACAGCTACAAAACTATTCAATTCTTTAAATGATTACATATCAGGAAAACTGAATTGGTCATTTTGTGTCAGTATATGCATGGATGGAGCAACTGCTATGACTGGATGCTTTCTGGTTTCACTTCTTGGGTCCAAGAGGTTGCTTGTGAATGTGAGTCTACACACTGTGTCATTCATAGAGAAATGCTGGCTAGCTGAAAACTCACTTGAACTTAACAACATTTTGCAGGATATGATTAAAATTACCAACCACATTAAAGTACATGCTCTTAGCTCACATTTGTTCACACAACTCTGTGAGGAGGTGAACGCAGAGCACATGTGTCTTCTTTTAAACACAGAAGTGAGGTGGCTTTCTAAAGGTAGATCACTGGTCAGAGTTTGTGAGTTATGAGAGTTGCTACAGAGACTTCTTTTAGAAAAACAGCTACCACTGGCAGCACATTTCAGTGACACGGGATGGGTTGCAAAACTTGCTTACTTGTGTGATATATTCAACCTGCTCAATAAAATCAGTCTGTCGCTTCAGGGAAGAATGACAACTGTGTTCAAGTCAGCAGATAAAATGACTACATTCAAAGCCAAACAAGAATTATAAGGGCAATGAGTGAACATTGAGAATTTTTGACATGTTTCAAACATGGCAGAGATTTTGAAAGAAACTGAGCCAGGGCCTTCTATCTGCCAGCTGGTGGCGCATGATCACCTATCTCAGCTTTCAAGAGTTTGATCATTACTTCCCAACCACAAAAGACCCCTGAACTGGGAAGGAATAGAGCCTTGACCCATTTGTGAATAAGCCAGATGAATCAACTTTGTCCGTGCTAGAAGAGGATCAATTGCTTGAAATTGCAAATGATAGTAACCTTAAAAGTATGTTTGAGACAACCTCAAATCTCCATATTTTCTAGATTAAAGTCAAGGCAGAGTATCCTGAGATTGTCACAAAAGCATTGGAAAGCCTGCTTTTATTTCCAATATCCTGTCTTTGTGAAGCAGGGTTTTCTGCAGTGACAGTAACCAAAATGAGATTATGGAGTAGAGACTGGACATAAGCACCACACTCAGGTGTCACTGTTTTCTATCAAACCCAGATGGAACTGTCTAGTTCAAGAAAACAAGCTAAGGGCTCCCGCTGATTCTGCATTATGGTGAGTGGTATAATTATTTCATTATATATTATAATGTAATAAATAGAAATAAAGTGCATAATAAATGTAATGCACTTAAATCATCACGAAGTCATCTCTCTCCCCCTGGTCTCTGGAAAAATTGTCTTCCATGAAACCAGTCCTTGATACCAAAAAGGTTGTTAACAACTACCCCAAATATCACATTGTATTTATGTAATTAGTCCAAAGCCTGAAGAAAAATCCCAAATCCAAAACACTTCTGGTCCCAAGAATTCAGATAAGGGATACTCAAACTGTATGGGATATTGCTGAAGGATTGTTAAAAGTCAGCTTCCAAGAGAAAGGCCATGTTCAAATATGAAGGACCTGGAAAATAAATCAGGCCAGGTGCAGTGACTCACGTTTGTTGTCCCTACACTTTGGAAGGCTAAAGTGGGAGGATTACTTGAGCCCAGGAGTTCAAGACCAATCTAGGCAACATAGCAAGATCTTTCTACAAAGAAGAAAAAATTAAATTAAATTTAGCTGGATATGATGCTGCATGCCTGTAGTTCCAGCAAGTCGGGAGACTGAGACTGAAGGTCACTTGAGCCCAGGGGCTGCAGTGAGACCTGATTGTGCCACTGCACCCCAACCTGGACATAAACAACTTTACATAGACATTAAAATGAGTGACAGATTACTCACACAATGTACATTAACAAGGAATAGAAGAGTTAGTAGAATTTGAGGAAGACCCTGAAAGATAACTTTGACTTTGGATAATGGAAAATAAATATCCATTTAATCAATGTAAAAAATATCAGCTCTCACCATATCTGTAGAAAAAATAAATAAATAAATAAATAAATAAATAAAACAAAGACAAGAATTAAGAAAAAAGATATTTTGTTCCATGTATCATTTGTCCTGCCCAACAACCTCCTAGGTAAGATAAAAATGTGTTGAAATTATACAATCATAGACCTTTGGTTACTTTAGAGTCTGTTTCATCTACCATTACGTACAATTATATCATTGAACTAATTGTCTAAGCAACTCAGCAAAATTATATCCTTATCTGATATGTTAAAATAAGGCAAAATGATACTATTGATGTACTTAGATTTTTTTAAATGGCTTTAATTTTCAGTTTTCCTTTACCGTTTTTTATTTACCTGCTTTACTTTTCTGTCCTCTTACATTTCTTTTCTTGTATCCCCTGGTATCAATCAAGAGTACCATGTAGGCTTCATCAGGTTAATTCAAGGATTATTTAAAAGAATGTAAACTATATATTTGAGATTATGACTTTTTTCATATTGTGTCATATTGGTCATTTATGACTGAAGAAATCCTAGCACATGCTTACTCCTGATTCTTAAAAAATAACTTTCATTTTTCTTTTAATTTTTAGCAACTTACATTAAATTATAAGAAAATTAAAATTAATAGTATTTACCTAAATAAATAAAGCACATCTCTCATTCCTAGCACTAGAATACCCTATTTATATTGTTAATTTAAGTTTATTCCCTTTTGATAATATAAAAACATTGTTGTACTTAATATGTACCATGTTTAATATGTTTTCATCTCCATTAGCACTAAAAAATATTAATTTGTTTTTAAGAGCTATACTTATAAGTCAGTAGATAGATTTAGTACTAGATGCCTGGAAAAATTCCAGAAGTTTTCTTTATAATAGACTAAAAATGTGCACATTGAGTTCTATTTTGGCAGGTGTATGAGGCTGACTGTAATAGATTAGCATATTGAAAACTATTCACATACTTTTAGCAGTTGAAAAGTACAATTTATGGTATTCATTTCAGGATAAAGTATAATCAACATGTATCATTGAGGTAATTTTTCCAAAATGATCTCTTGCTATGTAACTTAAAGGAAAAACTTGCATTTCTAATTATTGTATCCAATTTTGGTAGATCTCAGAGAGGATGGTTAGTGATGTTTACATTACTATATTAAATATTACAATTTTCTTTTTAAAGGAATGAGTCATTTTTCATCATTTAAAAAGGAATGAATTATCTTTCAATTTCTGTGTATTTCTTCGTCAGAAAATATCTTTAATGGGCAGAAGGGTGCAATCAATTGCTTCTGTAACATTGAAAATCTAGTAATCCAAACAAATCATTTTCATGTTGCAGGTGCTACCTATTAGAAGAAAAGATGCATCTTGATGCTCTTTTAATTAAAGTTTCTATTAAATTAGTGAGCATTCTGCAAATGAAAAATTTAGCTTCCTCTGATTACTAACGTGTCGATTTTAGAAAGTTTCAATGACCAGTTAGTTATGTGCTTTTAGTATTTTTACTTTGGCAAGCATGACTCAAGCCTGATTTAGTTTCTAATTCAGTGTTGCTTATAACATTAAATTGCACTTTATGTGGCAGAGTTTAGGGTATTTGTTAAACACTTTAGTTCTCACCACCAGGAGTTTTGGAATCCAGGTGAAGTATGCATCTATTTGGTATCCATTTACATTTTGCAAACAGTAAATAATCTGTTTGAAATAAAAATAGGGCCAGGAGCAGTGGCTCATGCCTATAATTCCAGCACTTTGGGAGGCCAATGTGAGAGGATTTCCTGAGCCCACGGGTTCGAGACCAGCCTAGGCAACCTGGCGAGACTTCATCTCTACAATAAATCAGAAAATTAACTGGATGTGGTAGCACATGCTTATAGTTCCAGCTTCTTGGATGGCTGAGGTGGAAGGATGACCTGAGCCCAGCAGGTGGAGGCTGTGGTGATTGTAAGCTATGAGCGTGCCACTGCTCTCCAGCCTGGATGACAGAGTGAGACTTCAACTCAAAAAAAAAAAAAAAAAGGAAGAAGAATAAAGCAGTGTTATTTTAGCTTATTAAGTTTTAACTGAGCCTATTAATACATATAGTACAAAATAATAATGAACTAATATTCCAAAATCTAGGACCTGCTTGTGATTCTGTTTCTTATTAGTTACAAGACCTTGGGTAAATAGCTCTTTTCTTTGGCTTTCAAATTGCTCATTTACAAATTCAAAACAAAAAAACTACAATTGTTAGAGCATCTGAGAGCCAGGCACCAAGCAGGAATTGATTATCATATGATGATGAACAAGATACAACCCGTCCTGTAGCAGTTCAGCTTGATAAAACAATATCCACTGCCTCATTGAACTCTTCAGTTGTGTGAGTTGATAGAAGCATAATTTCTAATGACATGTACAAGCACACACACTCACAAAGAAAGAATTATTGTATCCTTCTTGAATAAAGTGAACATTTCCATTGGTAAGACAGAAATATGTAGTTCATATAACACAGATGTAAATTCAATTAGATGTATAATAAAAACGAAATGAAAGAAAGTCTAAAATGTGTAAATCTCTTATAGTCTGTCCTTATGAGTATTAAAATAACTTTGTATATTCAAAATATTTGGAGTATACATAATTAATTATATTTGGACAAAGTGAATGTCTGGAGTACTGAATATGTTTGTGATTGCCTCACCTTGTTTCTAACATGGTGCATTCTAGAATATAATTCTTTGCAATTATTATTGGATGCTATATTTCCTTTGGTAAAATTACTCTGAAGATTTTTACAACAAAAGGGACTAACTAAAGGGATTATTTTTTCATGAAGATTTTTTAAAGTTTAGAAAAATGTATTTCTTGGCATTATTTGAAAATACAGAAGAAATTCTAGTATATTCTGAACTGCGTCTGCCCCATTATGCCAAGCCCTTCAGGGAGAGGCCATTAGAATGATCATTTAACCCCTGTATTGATGTCTTCTCATAGTGCAACCCGTAATCAAAGTGTGAAGCAATCACCATGGTAGTTATAATTTAGATTATGACTTAATAGCACTGGTTGTAAAGGACTAGATTTGAGTATCTGGAATTTTGCTAACCACTGATTGCGGTAAGTGGACACAAATGAGTCAGGAACAAAAAGCTCTCCCTTCTCTTATGAGACCGAGGATGATGATTGAGCTTGACTGAGCTATCCTTTATGTATAAAATACTTTGCACACTGGTGGTATTTACTGCATAGAAATATATTCTAATAAAGCGTATGTTCTAAGCTTGTTCTGATAATTCCTCTTTTATTAGCTCTTTTGGTGAATGATAAATTATGCACCTACAATCAATTTCATTCACATAAAAAAATGTTTAAACAGAATGACCAGTATTTTCCAGCTTTTACTAAGTTATCACAGATAAATGTGTGTTAAAGTGTCACTATTTTTGTGATAAAATTTATAGTTAGAACAATTACTGAGGACTTCAAATGAGTTGTTTCTCTTAACTTCACAGAAGCTTGTATTTTAGAATTTGAAAAATGAAGAATACTAGAAAACCAAACCATCAAATTTATCCTTGCATCTTTCAGTATCCCTGGTTTACTTGAATGACTAGAGGAATGAAAATGAAGGATAAAAATTTGCAAAAGTAAAATACACATGAGTACTGTAAAATAATGATTTGGGATTTGTCAAAATATATCCATGAATACTTATAAGTAATTGAAGGAAGAAAAGTTGCATTAGTTAACTTTTTCAGGAAAAAACGTATATTTTCTCTTTATTAGAGAAGTTACCTTCTTCCTGAATTTGTATATTTATAGATTCATATTATCGTGCTCTGTCATTTCTGACTGAACATGAGTGAGCATACACATCATTATCAATTGATAAGGATCTGTGAAGATTAAAAGTATAGATATTGAAATTCACTAAACCTTTGTTAGAAGAAACTCTTATTAGAATACCTACATTGCCACTTATTATATAGTCTTTTATGATATTTCGATTCTTTCATCTTCAATTATCTTATCTTTAATGTAAGAATAATAGTATCCTGTGAATTTTTAAGAATTAAAAGATATATGTGTAAAGTGGATATAACAGAGTAAGTGCCAAATACATGGTAGCTAATATCTAGATTATTATTGTATTTGTGTATATATGTGTGCATCAAGTTGGAGAACTCTGGGCTTGCTTACGCTGTTAATTGTTCAATTTATTCATTATTCCCTTAGCAAACTACTAGTTATTCTGGCATACTCAAATTTTTGCTGCTGCTCTACTGAAATTTTACTCAGGAAGAGAAATTCTATACCCCCAAACTGTTGGAACATCATAATTTTATATCCTTTGATTGTATTTTTGACAGTTAAAAATACTACAGGAATATCTCTGAGATATTGTGGGTTTAGTTTCAGACCGTCACAATAAGGTGACTATCACAATAAATCAAGTCAAACAATATTTGTTTTATGTTCCAGTTCAAATAAAAGTTATGCTTACCATACACTATAGCCAATTAACTGTGCAATAACATTATGTCTAAAAATGTACATACATTAATTTAAAATTGCTATATTGCTAAAAAATGCTGAGCCTTCAGCATGTTGCGTTCTTTTTTGCTGGCAGAGGATCTGGCCTTGGTCAGGGTGATGTTGCTGATGATTGGGGTGGCTATGGCAATTTACTAACATAGGAAAACAGTGAAGTTTGACACATTGATTGACTCTTCCTTTCACAAAAGATATCTTGTAGTGCACGATGCTGTATGATTGCGTTTGACACATAGTAGAACTTCTTTCATAATTGGAGTCAATCCTCTCAAATCCTGATGGTGTTTAATCAATTGAGTTTATGCAATATTCTAAATTCTTCATTGTCCTTTCTACAATGTTAACAGCATCTTCACTGGGAGTAGATTCTCTCTTTAGAAAACACTTTATTTTCTTGTCCATAAGAAGGAAGTTCTCATCCATTAAAGTTTTAGCATGAGATTATAACAATTCAGTTACATCTTCAGGCTCCATTTCTCTCTTTTGTTTTGATTTGTTTGTTTTCAGAGTCAGAGTCTTGCTCATTGCCCATGCAAAAGTTCAGTGGTGCAATCACAGCTCACTACTTTAAACTCCTGGGCTCAAAGCAATCCTTGTGCCTCAACTAGGACTATAGGCCTTGCCACCATGCTTGGTTAGTTTTTCAATTTTTTTTTAATAGATGAATTCTTGCTATATTGCCCAGGCTGGTCCCTAATTGCTGGTCTTAAGCAATCTTCTTATCTTGGCCTCCCAAAGTGTTGGAATTATGGACATGAGCCAGCATGCCGCGTCAAACTCCAATTCTAACTCTAGTTCTCTTGGCATTTCTAGCACAACTGTAGTTACTTCCTCCACTGAATTCTTAAACCCTTGAAATGAGGGTTGGAATCAATTTCTTCCAAACTCCTGTTAATGTTGATATTTTGACCTCTTCCCAAGAGTTACAGATATTCTTAATGACAGCTAGAAAGGTGAATCTTTTCCAGAAAATTTTCAATTTACTTTGCCCAGATCCATCAGAGGAATAATTCTCTGGCAGCTATAGTTTTATGAAACATATTTCTAATAATAAGGCCATAAGGCTGAAATTACTCCTTGATCCATGGATTGTAAAATGCATATTGTGTTAGTAGGCATAATAACAGCATTAATATTTATGTACCTCTCTATCAGAGCTCTTGGGTAACTAGGTGCGTTGTCAATGATCAGTAGTGTTTTGAAAGAAGTATATTTTTCTGAGCAGTAGGTCCCAACAATGGTCTTAAAATATTGAGTAAACCATACTGCAAACACATGTCCTATCATCCAGGCTTTGTTGTTACATTTATAGAGCACAAGCATAGGGCGCTAGGATTTTTGAAATGGTAAATGAACATTGGCTTTAATTACATTCACTCATTTTAGCCTTTAACAAGGGGGTCACCTTGTCCTTTGAAGCTTTGAAGCCAGTCCTTGACTTCTCTCTAGTTATGAGAATCCTAGATGGTATTTTTTTCCAACTAAAAGCTGTTTACTCCACCTTCATCAATTGTCTTAGCTAGATCTTCTGGACAATGTGCTACAGGTTCTATATCAGCACTTGCTGCTTCACATTGTACATTTATGTTATGGGGATAGCTTTTGTTCTTAAACTTCATGAACCAACGTCTATTAGCTTCCAACTTCCCTTTTGCAGCTTCTTAACTTTTCTTAGCCTTCACAGAATTGAAGAGAATCAGGGCCTTGCTCTGCTTACTCTGGATTAGGCTTTGGCTAGAGAGAATATTGTGACCAGTTTGATCTATCCAAACCATTAAAACTTTCTTCTTTCCAGCAGTATGGCTGTTTTGCTTTCTTATCATTTTGGGGTTTGCTAGAGTAGCGCTTCTAATTTCCTTCAAGAACTTTCTCTTGGCACTCACAATTTAACTGTTTGGAAAAAGAGTCTTAGCTTTCAATTTAGCTAGGCTTTTTGACATTACTAGATTTTTATTTAAAGTGATATACCTGAGACCCTCCCTTCCACTTGAATACTTTGAAGTTATTGGCTTAATTGCAGTATTCTGTGTCTTGGGGAATATGTAGGTCCAAGGGGAGGGAGAAAAATGGAAAACGGTCAGTGGAGCAGCCAGAACATACAAACCACTTATCAATTAAGTTTGTTTTCTCATATGGGCAAGGTTCATGGTGCCCAAAACCATTACAAGAGTAACGTCAAAGACCATTGACCACAGATCATCATAACAGTTATAAGAATAATGAACAATTTTGAAATATTGTTAGAATTAACAAGATGTCACACAGAGACACAAAGTGAGCACCTGCTGATAGAAAAATGGTGCAGAAAGAACTGCCCAACACAGGAAGGCTAAAAACCATCAATTCATAAAAAAAGTAATAGCTACAAAGTGAAATAAAGAGAAGTGCAATAAAATAAGTTATGCCTGAACGATGTCCTGCAATACTTGTAATCATTTTTATTCAGTTTTATTATCTTTCTTTACATTCACAGAAAGAGAAAAATAAATTTAAAAATTCAGTGTTCTTACTTTGACTTCACATACGTAGAAGAAGCAGTATGTCATATTAACATTAAAATATCCACTCTGCTGAGTAAGCCTACAGAACTTGTTACATGTATCTTTTTAAAAAAAAATTATTATAAAATTGGGGGGTATAGTTAAGAGTTAGGTTTACAAATATGTATCTTTCAGACACCCTTGTTGATAAGGGGTATCTCCCCGTCCCCAGACAGATATTCACTACCGTTAGTCCCACCTCCCTTCCTCTCCCTACCCGCCCCATAGTTTCCCACAACTGTCAGTCCTTTTCTTAAAGTATTATGATAGATGTTCAAGGTGACTATATGAGTGAGAACACGTGATACTCAGATCTTTGTTTCTTTGAGAGATCACTCAGTATTATAGACTCTAGTTCCATCCAGGTTGCGGTGAAATTCATGATTTTGTTATTTTTTATGGCTGCGTAGTATTTCATCATGTATATGTACCACATTTTTTTAATCCGGTTCACTTTTGATGAAAAGCATGGTTGGTTCCAGGTCCTTGCTATTGTGAACAATGCTGTGATAAACATACGTGTGTAGGTATTTTTTTGATAGAGTGATTTGAGCTCTTCAGGGTATATTCCCAGTAGGGGGATTGTGGGGTCATATGGGAGGTCGATATTTAGAGCTTTTAGGAATTGCCACACTGCTTTCCACAGAGATTGCATTAGTTTACACTCCCACCGACAATGTAAAAGTGTTCCCATTCACCACATCCTCTCTAGCATCTGTTATTTTTTGAGTTATTGATAATGGTCATTCTGACTGGAGTTAGGTGATATCTAAGTGTAGTTTTGATTTGCATCTCCTTGATGATTAGTGAGGGTGAGCATTTCTTCATGTGTCTGTTGGCCGCTTGGGTGACTTCCTTTGAGAAGTGTCTGTTCATATCTTTTGCCCACTTTATAATGGTTTTTTTTTTTTTTTTCTTCTCACACGTTTGAGTTCCTTGTAGATCCAAGATGTTAGGCCTTTGTCAGACCTGGAGTTGGAAAATACATTTTCTCACTCTGTGGGCAGTCACCTTGCTCTCTTGATGGTTTCTTTGGCTTTGCAGAAGCCTGCCAGTTTCATGAGGTCCCACTTGTCTGTCATATCTCTTATGGCCCATGCATTTTGGGTATTGCTCAGGAATTGGACGCCAGTTCCAAGTTCCATAAGGGTGTGTCTTGTATTTTCTAAGGTTCTTATGGTTTGAGGTTTTACATTTAGGTCTCTGATCCATTTAGAGTTAATTTTTGTATATGGGGATAGATAGGGATCTTGTTTGAGTCTTCTGCTTGTGGTCAGCCAGTTTTCCCAGCACCATTTACTGAGTAGGTTCTCCTCTCCCCAGTGGTAGGTGGTGGAGACTTTGTCGAAGATGAGTTGGTTGAGAAATTGAGGTTTTGCTTCTGGAATCTCAATTGTATTCCATTGGTCTATATACCTGTTCCTGTACCAATACCAAGTTGTTTTGATTATTGTAGCTTTATAGTAAAGTTTGAAGTCTGGTAATGTGATACCTCCTGCTTTGTTTTTTTTTTGCTGAGGATTGTTCTGGCTATTCTTGGTCATTTGTGTTTTCATATGAATTCCTGTATTGTTTTTTCTAGGTCTGAGAAGAATGTTGCTGGTATTGCATTAAATCTGTATATTGCCTTAGGTAGGATGGACATCTTCACAATGTTGATTTTCCAATCCATGAGCATGGGATATTTTTCCACTTGTTTGTGTCATCTTTGATTTCTTTGAGCAGTGTTTTGTAGTTTTCATTGCAAAGGTCTTTCATGTTTCTGGTTAGGAAGATGCCAAGGTATTTCATTTGTGTGTGTGTGTGTGTGTGTGTGTGTGGCTATTGTGAATGGAATTGTGCTTTTTATTTGGGTTTCTGTTTGTTTATTATTGGTGTAAAGAAATGCTATTTTCTTTTGCGCATTTATTTTATACCCTGAGACTTTGCCAAAGCCTTTATCAGTGTAAGGAGGTTTTTGACAGATTCTCTTGGGTTTTCAAGGTACACAATCATGTCATCTGCAAAGAGAGATAACTTGACTTCCTCTTTTCCTATTTGAATACCCCTGATTGCCTTCTCTTCTCTGATTGCTTGAGCCAGGACTTCTAATACTATATTGAACAGGAAGGGTAAGAGTGGGTATCCTTGTCTTGTTCCAGTTTTCAAGGGAAATGGCTCCAATTTTTGTCCATTTAGGAGTATGCTGGCTGTAGGTTCCTTGTAGATGGCTTTTACTGTTTTGAGGTATGTTCCCAGTATGCCTAGATGTTCGAGGGTTTTTATCAAGAAGGGGTACTGGATTTTATCCAAAGCTTTTTCTGCATCTAATGATATAATTATGTGGTTTTTGTTTTGACATCTGTTGATGTATTTAATTACATTTATGGTTTTACAAATGTTGAACCAGCCTTGTGTCCCAGGTATGAAGCCTACTTGGTCATGGTGGATGATTTTTGAGATGTGTTGTTGAATATGGTTTGCCAGGATCTTGTTGAGAATTTTAACATCTATGTTCATCAATGTATGTTAGAGGAGATAAATTATTGCCTATACAAAGAGTATTATTTAATTAGTCCTCAATAGATATTTCTATTTTTTTTTTTTTTTTGAGTTGGAGTCTCACTCTGTCACCCAGGCTGGAGTGCAGTGGCACACTCCCGGCCACCACA
>NW_007247120.1:349255-352480 GCF_000164805.1 Carlito syrichta
CCAGGCGGGTCTTGAACCCACGGGCTTAGGCAATCCACTCACCTCAGCCTCCCAAAGGTGTGGAATTACAGGCTGAGCCACTGAGTCTGGCTAGATATTTCGATTTTGTTCGAAGTTTCTATAGTCATTATTCCATGGTTCTTACTCCAAGTGTGATCTGCTTTCCATGGTTCTAACTCCAAGAGTGATCTGCTTCTTTCAGTATGAAAAGTTTCTGTGTGTGTATGTGTTTTTGTTTTTGTTTTAATGAAACATAACACAGTTTCAACCTAGTGTCAAGTTCTATTCTCAGAGCATTTTTCAAAACTTCTTTGCAACAAAGATTTTAGGAATTCAAACACCTACTGCTACTAAGAAGATAAACTGTTCTTCACATTTTATACCTCCTTAGTACTAATAATATATGTAGCTGACTTACATATGAAAAATGGTTAGGGTTTATTTTTGAAGATTTTTTGGTATAATAAAAATAATAGGTTTATAAACAGGTAGTTATAATGTAAATTTGTTTCACAAAAGATAAATGCACAACTACTATACTACCACAGCACAGGAAGGTAAACAACTAACTTTGCATGGTAAAGCAAAGAAATGCTATGAGCAGTTGTTTATGAGTATGATGTCTTTGAATTTAAAGTAATACAGGGAATAGTCCTATTAAAATAATTATGGTTAAAATCTAAAATGCCATTGAGAGTCATAGGACAAAATTAAATCAGGATAAATGGTTAAGTCTTTATCAAGGCAAACTATGCTGCAGTGGAAGATATGGATCAAGTTGGAAAAAAAATAAAGTCAGCAGTAGTAGTTAAGGTTTTAGCTGGCGTTGTGGCTCAGTCTGTAATCTCAGCACTTTGGGAGGCCTGGGAGAGAAAATTGCCTGAGGGTTTGAGACCAGCCTGGGCAACGTGGCGAGACCTCGATTCTGCAATAAATAAAAAAAATTAGCCAGATGCGGTAACGTGCACCTGTAGTTCTGGCTACTTGGAAGGCTGAGGCGGAAGGATTGCTGGATCCCAGTAGATTGATACTGGGGTGGCCGTGAGTGTGCCACTTCACTCCAGCCTGGGCAATAGAGTGAGACTCCAACTCCAAAAAAAAGAGAAGGTTCTAAAATCATCTAGACAATGATTAGAAGTTGTCTTTGCTAAGACCTTGACAATGGAAATAAGAAAGATGGAAGCAATTTGGTAAAAAAGGTAAAGTGGAAGAATGTGTGGTTAGAAAATGTGCAGAAGGTAACTTGGAAATGGCCCCACTGACAAGAAGATACAGATGGAGAGTTTATGAAAAAAGATGCTGAACTCAATTTCTGATATCTTCAGATGAATGTGTGCAACCAAGTACAGGTGTCAAGTAAGAGTTGCATAAGATGTTAAATATGTTGATTTGTGGCCACTGCACTCCAGTCTGGGTGACAGAGTGAGATTCCAACTCAAAACAAACAAAAAATTGGCATCAACACTGGTAAAAACAGCTTTATGTTAATAGGGTGAGACGAGCTGTGAATGGATGAACAGTAAGTTGTTGGTAACCCTACATTGCTGGCTCAAACTGATCTTTTCGAATAATTTGTTTGTACATTGGACAATTTTTATTACTTAGTCTTTGGACTATCATTTATCAAAGCAAAGTATTCTGCTGTGGAGGGTATGGGTCATGTTTTCACTTACTTTTCCCTCAAGGATGTCTTAAAGGCAACTCCTGTCTGATTTATATGGAAGAGTTAATAATTTGTGTGTTGATACTTTCTGAATCCATAAATGTAGTGGATTTCTAAATATTTAACTTAAAACATAGAACTCTATAGTAAATATCTTCTTAGTGTTATTAATTACCCAATAAGCTGAGTATGCTCCATAGAAAGTTTGTAGGTAAAATACAATTTCCGCTTAAGCTTCAGATTTTATTTTTTCAAGGTGTGCAGACAAGAAAAATAAACTTCATTTATTCAGAACCTTTCAATTCTGTTCTTCCTGCTGTGATTTACAATGAACGAATACCATAGCTCATTTTGGATATGTCAAAGCCAAAAAATAAATAAATAAAATTTAAGCACAGATTTAAAACTATAATGCCACTAAAATCCAAAATGAAAATGGACATCTAAATCTTGAAATCTCAGAAATAAAAACTCTAGCATCAAAAGGCAATTAAATCACTGTCATCTAAAAAAATAAGTTTATGAATTAAATTAATAAATTAAAATTAAATGAAATTAAAAATTTCCCACAATTTTAGCTTCTAAATGCTGATGATCAAATGTGATTTTCTCCTAGCTAAATGTCACTTTTGCCCTTATAAAGGTTTACTGACTTTTATAAGAATAGTTTGCATGAGTTTGTACTTTATTCAAGACTGTTTGAAGCTGTATTTTTATTCTGAATTAGAAACATTACATAAGTTCCTCTAACTGAATATTGTAATTTCTCGTTTATTTGACCTTCTTAAATTAATAAGGCACTGTTTCATAGTTAAATGCTGTTTTGTTGAGTACAAATCAAAACATATATTTCAATAAGCTTACATTCAAAAGTAATCAAATTGGCATAACACTGATTTTTTAAATTTCTAAATTTATAGAGTTGAGAAGTTTAGAATATGTCTATGCTGTTTATACTTTCAGACCACCATTCAAGAAAAGAAGCGCCACATCTCCTTATCAAGAGGTTTGGAATGAAATATAGATGGACTTCCTCCACATAGTTTGTGTCACTTGAAGCACCATATATGGGAGTCTTGAGCCTCATGTCGTTAATATTTAAAAGAAAAATGCTATGCTTTAAAAATTAAAATGATGATAATATATTTAATCCCAAGAATGTTGTGAATTGTGGCACATTGAAGGCGTCTAGTCAATGTTTTTTCCTATCATTTTTTTCCTCTCAATACCCTTTATTTATACACACATACACAAATACATACACACACATACAAACTCCATCCATACTCATTGAGGAGTTTCCTACATGCAAAATATCAAACTCTTGCTCCAAAGAAAAGAGTTATTGACTAATCTATATTGTAATATAGATGCTTTTATCACGCTTTAGAAGTATGTGGAAGTATCTGGGGGGGGAAATACTGTTTTGAAGAGACTCCTCAAATTCTAAATCTCTTAAAAACTTTTACAAACAAAAGACTAGGAGTTAATGAAACCCATAAAATTTAATGTGTTTGGGATATTTAATTCTTTCCTATTAAGAAATCAATACCTGGGACGCG
>NW_007247120.1:352666-369661 GCF_000164805.1 Carlito syrichta
AGAAGGCTGGCTCTTCAAATGGACCCATGATATCAAAGGCTACCAGCGGCGGTGGTTCGCGCTGAGCAACGGACTCCTGAGCTACTACAGGTCAAAGGCAGAAATGAGACATACCTGCCGTAGTACCATCAACCTTCCCACAGCCAACATCACCGTGGAGGACTCCTGCAACTTCATCATTTCCAATGGGGGTGCTCAGACCTACCATCTGAAGGCTAGTTCGGAAGTGGAGCGCCAACGCTGGGTGACAGCCCTGGAACTAGCCAAGGCCAAAGCTGTGAAGATGCTGGCAGAATCAGATGAGTCAGGAGATGAAGGGTCTGTCTCACAAACTGACAAGACCGAGCTCCAGAATACCCTTCGGACCCTCTCCAGCAAAGTAGAGGACTTGAGCACCTGCAATGACTTGATAGCTAAGCACGGCATAGCTCTGCAGCGTTCCCTCAGTGAGCTGGAGTCCCTGAAGTTGCCTGCTGAGAGTAACGAAAAGATCAAACAGGTCAACGAACGAGCCACACTCTTTAGGATAACATCCAATGCCATGATCAATGCCTGCAGAGATTTTCTCATGTTAGCCCAGACCCATAGTAAAAAATGGCGAAAATCACTACAGTATGAGAAAGACCAGCGTATCCGACTGGAAGAGACCCTCGAGCAGCTGGCAAAGCAGCATAATCACCTGGAGAGGGCCTTCAGAGGAGCCACAGTGCTGCCAGCAAACACTCCTGGCAGTGCAGGTTCTGATAAAGATCAGTGCTACTCTGGCAAAGGGGACATGAGTGATGAGGATGATGAGAATGAATTTTTCGATGCACCTGAAATCATCACCATGCCTGAAAATTTGGGCCACAAACATAGTGGCAACAATATCAGTGGTGCCAGCAGTGACATCAGCCTTTGTGAACAGTACAAGCATCAGCTGGAGGAGACCAAGAAGGAAAAGAGAACCAGAATACCATATAAGCCAAACTATAGCCTCAATTTATGGAGCATTATGAAGAACTGCATTGGAAAAGAACTCCCTCAGATCCCCATGCCGGTGAACTTTAATGAGCCCTTGTCCATGCTTCAGCGCCTTACTGAAGATCTGGAATATCATGAGCTGTTAGATCGAGCTGGAAAATGTGAGAACTCTCTAGAACAGCTCTGTTATGTTGCAGCTTTCACCGTGTCCTCCTATTCTACTACTGTCTTCCGTACGAGTAAGCCATTCAACCCACTCCTTGGGGAGACCTTTGAACTGGACCAATTAGAGGAGAATGGGTACCGATCCCTCTGTGAGCAGGTGAGTCATCATCCCCCTGCTGCTGCACACCATGCTGAGTTCAAAAATGGCTGGACATTGCATCAGGAAATCACAATCACCAGCAAGTTTCAAGGCAAATACCTCTCCATTATGCCCCTTGGTACCATCCATTGTATTTTCCATGCAACTGGGCACCACTATACTTGGAAAAAAGTTATACCAACAGTACACAACATTATTGTGGGCAAATTGTGGATAGATCAGTCTGGTGAAATCGATGTTGTGAATCACAAGATGGGAGACAAGTGTAATCTTAAATTTGTTCCTTATAGCTACTTCTCTAGGGATGTAGCAAGAAAGGTGACAGGGGAAGTGACAGATCCATCAGGAAAAGTTCACTTTACCTTTCTGGGGACGTAGGATGAAAAAATGGAATGTTTCAAAGTACAACCAGTCATTGGGGAAAATGAGAGTAATGCTCGCCAGAGAGGCCATGAAACAGAGGAAAGTAGGGTCATGCTATGGAAAAGGAATCCTTTACCAAAGAATGCAGAAAACATGTACTACTTGTCAGAGCTTGCTCTAACTCTCAATGCCTGGGAAAGTGGAACTGCCCCCACAGACAGCCGGTTACGGCCTGACCAGAGGCGGATGGAAAATGGGCGCTGGGATGAAGCAAATGCTGAGAAGCAGCACCTGGAGGAAAAACAAAGACTTTCCAGAAAGAAGAGAGAAGCAGAAGCTTTGAAAGCCACAGAGGATGGCACTCCATATGGTCCCTATAAAGCCCTGTGGTTTGAACGGAAGAAAGACCCTGTTACCAAGGAGTTAACCCATATTTACAGGGGAGAATATTGGGAGTGTAAAGAAAAACAGGACTGGAGCTCATGCCGGACATTTTCTGAAATGGCAGCAACAACAAGGAGGAGGATCTAATGGAGAAGAGGACAGAAGATGTGTGGGAAAGCTGGCAGTTGTGACTCTCTTACCAAGTGCTTTCCTCAAGTTTGTCTGTCTTGACCAATCATTTTTTCCAAATCAATCACCAGAAGCAGACAGCAGTGGTGGTGATTGACTGGTTGCCTTATCTGATTGAAACTGAAATTGACATACTAGATACCTATGTGTGTTAAGGGAGAGGTTTAGTGACTGAAGGTTCGTGTTATTCCACATCTGCAAAGTCAAGTTTTCTTGACTCTTCTTTCTCCTTCTGCCCCCATTTGAGTTGATGTCATTCACCGGCCCCTTGTATCCTGCTCAGCCAAGATCTGTGTAAGATTATGATTCAGGGGCATTTTGGTGCTGTTCAGAGCAAGAGCTGATTTTAGAAGTTCCTTAAAAAAGAAACACATAAGACTTACTGACAGAGGCATCATGAATGGTTGCGATGAAGCTTAGGTATAACATCAAATGTGTTCACAGGAATTGGGTTTAATAGAGTATTCATGCAGAGATAACTAAGTTATTGGGACACCTGCGAGAGAGATTGTTTTGTAGGGCTGGAATATTCAGAATTACAGACTTGGAAGTTTCTATTTTTACTTGTGACAAACACCCCTCTGCTGTCTACCATCTTTGACAGAAACTGGAGACCACTTTGGTGGTTGGTAAGAGGGTTGCATTCTCCTCACAGGGGTTTTACGGACTTCCTCAGGTGGAGAGTTTCTGAGAACACAGGCAGGATGGAAAAAGACTGCTAGCCACTTTTGCTTTCCCAACTCCCCTCACCCCCATTCTTCATTGTCTTTCTGGCTTCTCTTTCCTGGCACAATATCAGTTTGGGTGTGTGCCCCAACCTGGAGCAAAACATTGCCTGTCCCATTCCGATGTACTTCAGAATTTGAGAGAAGAAGTTAATCTGAAACAAAAGTTTTCACCATCTCTCAAGCCCCATGAACTGGAGTCACCTCTGGAATAATGTGTTAAATATCTGTATATTATATATATGTAGAGAAAAATCTAATTTTTGGGGTTTGATTTTCCTCTTTCCTATTAAGAATCTTGTTTTCTGACAATCCCTCATCTCCCTGGGACTCTCTTGGACACACGTTGATGTGGTTTGGAGCTCCTTTGCTTTTCATCCCTTAGGAGCAGACACAGATTGGAAGCCTAAGCAGGATCACGTCTAGCAGTTACTGAGGGACTTTGTCTCTGGTTGTAGCACGGGATGCCTGCCACTGTCTAAACTCTGCTCTCCTAAATAGCTGACTCTTGAAAATGAAATCCTAACCTTTTTCCTGCCTCTTTTCTTTCTTTTGATAGGGAGAGTATGAGTAGAACGTCAGGGGTAACTTTCAGTTTAGTTCTGCTTCTGTCTGGCACATAGGCTAAATCCCAAAAGAACTTTCTTCCTAGGATGCAGGACTGAGAGCACCGTCATGTGGGTCGTCAAGAGAACTGCTCCTGTTGAGCTCTGGCTTCCTTCTCTGTCTGTTCTCTGTTTCAGTTGTCTTGTTCAGAAACACAACCCACCCTTGGCTGAGGATCACAAATTGAGGTGCCTTCTTTGGATGCTTTTTGTTAGTGTTTTTTGTTTTTGTTCCTTAACTGCTGAGCCTCAGCCAGTGTGGGTCCTGGGGGGGAAAATCATTCCAAAGGAAGCCATTCCTCCAGGGAAATTGGATTTATACTGGGCCAATTAATAATTTTATTTCTTCCCACCATCCCTTCCTTCCTAGCTGTGATAAACATGAGAGAATTTGCTGGGGAATTTCCTCCTAAGAACCCTGTTCCCAACGCAAGCAAGGGACTTCTTTCAAGGGGACCCATAAAAGTGGTGACCTCATCAGGGTCTTTAGATCGGATGGGAGTTCCTCAACTAAACTGGACTTTCCTGCTTTCTCCCCTTTCCTTCCTCCACCATCTGCACTACATTTCTGTGTTGATGCCCAGTCAGATTCCTGCTAATGGAAGAAGTTTAGGGTTGTTCAGGTGGAATAAAGTCACATCAAAACAAAACAAAACAATATATATTTTCAGTTTTTTTGCCTTATTGCTTTTTTTCCACAAAAAACTACTAAATTAAATAATTTTTTAAAAGTCAAAAAGAAATCTATACCTGTTTTTTAGATGGTGGATAACTTTTAGTTTTGATTGACTTTGTCTTTTTGAGAACTGAATTCAAGATTTCTTCAAGTGGTTTGGATATCTGACTGTCTAATTGGGACATTATGTCTTAGTTAATGATTAAAGAGTTCCATTCTTTAGCATGCATTTTTTCTCCTTCTACTGGTTAGATCTTGATAAGATATAGTATGAGTGTTTGTAAAGTGAACAAATAGGTAATAAAACATTACTATAAATTGGCTCCCAAAATGATGTTTGCTATTGATAGTCTCTAATTAAACTTTCAAAAGTTGTCATTATTTAGGTATAAAATCAAGATAAATCTTGAAGATAACATGCGATAAAAAAGATGTTTATATTGGATGAATGAATTTTAGGCTAAAAACTATGAACATTAGACAATGTATTATTGTTAAAAGCAAACAATAAATCACTTTAAAAAGTCATAGGTTCAGCCGGGCTTGGTGGGGCAGCCTGTAATCCTGTGCCTTTGGAAGGCTGAGGTGAGTGAATTGGGTTCGAAACCCGCCTGGGCAGGCGAGACCTCATCTCTACAATAAATCAAAAAATCAGCCGGGCGTGGTAGCGCGTGCCTGTAATTCCGGCTACTCGGAAGGCTGAGGCGGAAGGATTGCCGGAGCCCAGCAGGTCGAGGCTGTGGTGGCCGGGAGAGGCCACTGCACTCCAGTCTGGGTGACAGAGAGACTCCAACTCAAAAAAAAAAAAAAAAAAGTCATAGGTTCAATTGATCAATAATTTTAAATGTCAATCTACTAGGTTGGTCTTGTATCTGCAGATGAAATTAAAAAAAATTATGTGAATGAAATAATTTGGGAAAAAGAGTCCTATGCCCAGAACCCTATATGTTGAACCATAACATTTTGCCTCACATCTCAGAGTTTTATGTAATACTCTATGATTATGGAGAAAACAAACAACCAAAGTGGATTTGTTTCAGCTAATTTGTTACAGGCATTTTTCGTTGTAAAGGTAAGAGATGCTAGATTCTTACTGATTTAAAATAAAGCTTCCCATGTTAAAACATTGAGAAATCATTAAGCAGGGTTTAAGAAGTGAAAGAGAGCTGTTTTGCTAGTCCAGTTCTAAATAATAAAGAAGACAAATGGAAGAGAGTTGCTTTTTTTTTTCATTTAAAACTTTATCAAATGCCCTTCTTTGTGTAGAAGTAATACAAATAAAATCCTAAGCTCATGGTCACAATGGATCACACTTGTGCTAGTTATTCCCCAGCCAGGACTTGAGCCATGTTATTTGCATTTAGCCTTTCCTAACAGCTCTGCTTATATTCTTGTCAGAGTTATTATACTGCCTTCTGCAAAGAAAGGCGATAGCTGTATTCCCAACCCTCTAGAACATAATAAAGGAGCAAACACTTCTGCACAAAGCCGCTTTGAGCTATTTAATTTACTTTTTGACAAAAAGAGAATGACACTGAGCACTCCACAAAAAACAAAAGCAATTTTTATATGAGGAAATGCAAATGTTAATGTAATCATTACTAGTAATACTATTACTATAAATTCAGGAAAATCTTATTCTATATTTTTCTTATAGACCTATTGTGGCCTAAGCACATTACTCACTGAAAAGATAACTTTCAATTTCTTAAGAAAAATATTGGAACATTTTAATTTTAGGCGGAAAACAGTCAAAGGAAAAAAATCAATCAATATTAAACCAGGAATAAAAGTTAATCCCCTATCTTCTTGATAACTTTCTTTATCATTATATACTCTCATTCGTTATTCTAATTTTAGGAAAGACATGGATGTTTTTTATTAAAGGAGATTTTTAATAATACTGCAAACTAAAAAGAAATAATATAGGCAGTTTATGAAATCATGAGATTTCTAGGGAGTTTGGAATGATCAAATATTACATGAAATATATTAATTACTGAACTGAAAATTTTTAATGGTGAAAATAATATAATATTTTACATAACATTTAAAATAAATATTCACAGGCAGTAAAGCTATATATTATAAAGACAAAATTAATATTTTATATTTATGGTGATCCGTATATTTTTCTTTTTAAAATCGCACTTTTTGGGAAAATATTTTAACAATAACCACACACACACACACACAAAAAATCAAGTGCTGCCCTAGTCTCAGAAGACTTAGAATTCCCTTGACTAAATAAATGCAGTAGTGAAGGAACCTTCCAAACTTTGATGCCAGCCTAACATTTGTACCATATCTTGCAAACCTAGAATGGGTTCTCAGTTTGATTCATGAAATAATATACCCTTTCTGTCTTCATAAAGACACACACTTGCAGAGGCAACAGCCTTGACGACTGCCAAATTAAATAGGAATAATTGGAACCGCCCATCCGTACTGTCCCATGTCTCTTTTGATTTACCTCTATGACCAATGAAACAACCTAGTTCTCAACCTAAAATATATGAGGAATGGATAGTTTCTTTAAATCCATCTTTTTCCTTTTTACACTATTCTGTTTTTCTGTCATGTATTATTCAATGTATTTACAAACTAAGCTTACTATCTTTCCTATACATCTATATATATTAATATTTATATATAATATATATAAATTAATATGTATAATTTATATATTAAATTAATATATAAAAATTAATATTAATATATATAAATAATTTTAATTTCTCTACTTCTTTTGATGACATTCACCAGGGTTTTAAATTAGAGATCTGCTTTTCTACATCTTCAGAATGAGCAGTTGGCGAACCTTGTTTGATCTCTGTGCATCAAATTTTTATTTTTGTTATTTATCGGTCTCCTTAGCAGCAATCATTTTTTTCAAGACCACATAAGTTTAGGTAGTTTCTTGAAATGCCATCATTAATCCAGTCATCTTATCCCACTCTCTAAAATTTATTTTATACAAAGTATCACCCTCTGAAGCACAACTCTGATTACAGCTTATTTTTTTCTTTTTTACTTTTTCACTTTTAATTCTTCTTTGTGGGGTACAATTCAGGGTTAAGTATACAAATGTTCATTATGCAGTTACCCTTGTTGATGAGGTGTGACTTTCCCCCCCTTCCCTGGCAGTTTCCTACTACTGTCAATCCTTTTCTTATAGTATTATAATTGTTCAAGGTATGCTTATGAGTGAAACATATGATACTCTGTTCTTTGTTTCTGTAGTAGATCACTGAATATGTTAGACTCTAAATCTATACAAGTTGCTGCGAAGTCCATATGTTTGTCCTCTTTTATGGCTGCATAATATTTCATTGTGTATATGTAACACATTTTAAAAATCCAGTTTGGTTTCGATGGGCAACACGGTTGGTTCCATGTTTTTACAATTGTGAATAGTGCTTAAATAAACGTGTTTACAGGTATCTTTTTTGTAGAATGATTTGAGTTCCTCCTGGCATATTCCAATAGGGGAATTGCTGGGTCATATGGAAGGTCAATGTCTAGTACTTTCAGAAATCTCTACACTTTTTTCCAAAGAAGTTGCAGTAGCTTGCATTCTCACCAGCAGTGTAGAAGCTCTCCTTTTTATCTGCATCCTCTCCATCATCTGTTGTTTTATTAATGATGGTCATTCTTACTGGGGTACAGTTAATTTTTCTAGAAATGTTTTATTTATTGATCCACAAGCCTCAATTAGTGGTTCATACTTATTAACATGTGATCTGTAATAACTTTTAGTCTTTTGTATCATTACTTACTTATGATTTATCAAGTTATTGATGTTAGTCAGTTGTGTTATTTTCCTTTTTTCCTGATTTGACCTTCTAAAGAATGTATATTTTACTAGTATTTTCAAAGAATTCACTTTAGTTCTCTTTTATATATTTGGTTTTTGAAAGTTTTTATTGACAAATTATAAGTGTATTATTTATGGGGTACAAAGTGATGTGATGATATAGATATGCAGTGTGGGATACTTAAATCAAACTAATTAACATATCAAGCACCTTAAATAGTTATAATTATTTCCTCCTCTCTAATTATAGCTTTGTATCCTTTAGCCAGTAGATATCCATTATTCCTAAATTCCCCAGTCTTTGACATTGACCATTCTACTCTCTGCTTCTATGACTAGGATTGTCTTAGATTCCACATATAAGTGCCTGGTTTATTTTACTTAGCATAGTGCTCTTCAATTCCATTCAAGTTGTAGCAAATTACAGAATTTCCTTCTTTTTAAAAGTTGAATACATTTAAAAGTTGAATATATATATATATCACATCCACATTTTCTTTATCCATTTATCAATTGATGGGCTTTTAGGTTGATTCCGTGATTTGGCTACTGTAAATAATGATGTAATAAACAGGGATACATATCTCTTCTACTTACTAATTTTAGATTCTTAGAATATATAACCAGAAGTGAGATTGCTGGATTATATGGTAATTCTATTGTTTACAGTTTTTCATAATGACACTACTAACTTGTATTACCAGCAGTCTCTAAGAGTTTCCTTTTCTCCTTATCCTTGCCAACACCTGTTCTTGTTTGCTTTTTTGATAATAGTCACTCTGGCAGATGTGAGGGGGTATTTCATTGTGGCTCTAATTTTCAGTTCTTTTATGAGTGGTGATGTTGATAATTTATTCAAATATTCATTGGCCATTTATATGTTCTCTTTTGAGAAATGCCTGTTCAGTCTCTTGCCCATTTTTAAAATTGAGTTTGAGTTTCTCATATAACTTGAATACTGACCCCTTATCAGATGTATAGCTCATAAATATTTTCTCCCATTCTATAGGTTGTCTTTTCACTTTGATATGTGTCATCCTTGCTGTGCAGAAGCATTTAGCTTGATGTAATAACATTTGTGTACTTTTATGTGTGTTAGGTTTTAGTTGTTTTATATTTTATGCTATTTGTTTTTATATTCTAATTTTATTAGTATATATTATACATATATTTCTAAAAATTTATATTTAAAAATCTGACAAAGGCCTAACATCTAGGATCTACAAGGAATTCAAATGTGCTGAAAGCAAAAATAAAAAGACCCTTTAAAAAGTGGGCAAAAGACATGAATAGACACTTCTCAAAAGAAAATATATGAGAAGCCAACGCACACACGAAAAAGTGCTCAGCCTCAGTAATCATCAGAGAAATGCAAATCAAAACCACATTGATACCACCTAACCTCAGTAAGAATGGCCATCATTAATAAAACAAATAACAACAGATGCTGGTGAGGGTGTGAAGAAAAAGGAATGTTCTTGACTCCTGGTAGAAATGCAAAGTAGTACAACCTCTTTGGAAAACAGCGTGGCGATTTCTAAAAGAACTAGACATTGCCCTTCCATATGACCCAGCAATCCCCCTACTGGGAATATGCCTGAAGGAACTCAAATCATTCTACAAAAAAGGTACCTGCACACGCATGTTTATTACAGTGCTAGTCAAATTGGCAAAAACTTGGAACCAATCTTGCTGCCCATCGAAACTGGATTGGATTAAGAAAAAATGTGGTACAGCTATACATTGGAATATTACACAGCCATAAAAAAGGACATAGATATGGACTTCACAGCAACTTGGAAGGATTTAGGGTCTATAATACTCAGTGAACTATCACAGAAACAATGAACAGAGTACCACATGTTCTCACTCAAAAGCAAACCGTCAACATTTAACATAATACTATAAGAAAGGGATTGGCAGTAGCAGGATACTGCCGGGGTGGTTAAGGAGTGGGAAACAGCATCCAAAAGCGTACCTGATATCAAACCAAAGTGGGGACCAAAGGGAGGCCCAAACTTTACCTGAATGATGACCACTTGAATACCTAATCCTAAACTGAACCTCACACCTTTATAATACAATAATAATGTTTTAAAAAGTTTGCTGGAACAGAGCCAATTCTTATTTTGGAGAAATATCATGGTGTGGGATCCAGTATTTGCAAACGGGGGCCCTGCAAATAGGAAATCACGTGACTTTAGCATTCCACTCTGGAATGTTCTTGGCCCTGATGGCTTACAATCTAAGAAAAGTTAGAAGTCAGGTTAACGTTCATAATGACCAGAAGGAGCAGGAGGGAGGCTGTTGGAGGTAGTATTAAAGTTCTGTAGCCTGCACTGGATGTATTCAGTTTGTGAAGTTTTGTTAAGCTTCACACTTAACATTTTCACTTTCCTGATAACCTATATTTCAATAAAAAGTCAAAATTTTTAAAAGGAAATAAAAAGTATTTTAAATTAAAATAGCCTGCACAGATTTTCAACAGACTACCGAATAAAATCCAAATACTTTAGGTCGCATGCAGGAGTTTTCACCCTGAACACAAACTATTTCTAGCTTTAATACCAACATGGGGTTTCTTAACACGTGGCTTTTTCTTCCTTCCACGATCTCTTGAACATCAGTTCAAGGCATCCTTGCCTCCCCTCCCTCCTGTGTTAATACATGGCTTCCTTACAGACCTTCCTAGTTAGCCCCTATCTTTTCTCTTAGTTTGTTCTCAATGCAGCCGTCATTGATTGAGATAAAAGTTAAATTAGTTGATTTTATTCTTTGATAAAAACCCTCCAAAGAGTATCATGTTAACTCATAGTAAAACCCAAGGCCTCATAAGAGTCTACAAAACCATATCATCTGAACTTGCTCTCACTCCACTTCATTCCCTTCCAGTCTACCCGGACATTTCTTGCTCAAACAACACGAATCTCCATGGTTCTCTCTCCATCTCTCATATTCCTACAGAATAGACTTATATTTTCTTAACAGTGTACATTTATTCATCCACTGCATTATAGTGACATGTATCTCTCGTGCCCCTTCTTCCTGGTTTGTAAAGATTTTTAAGACAAAGACTATGTATTTTTCATTTTCTATCTGGCAAAATGCCCTATTAATATTTAAGTGCTTGGACAAATATGTGTCAAGTGTGGCAGTAATCATATGTTGACTTATAATAAATGAAGTTTGGACTATCACTTTCTTGTGGACACAGAACAGCATTTTAAAATTTTAATTCCATATGATTATGCATGTTTCTTATGACATCAATTATTTTAACATACACTAGCTACCACAATGTATGAGTGTAAACATCTAACTAGCACAACTCCCAATGTGTCCTCGATCTTTAATAATTTCCTGACACTTTTGGGTTGCGGATGTATTTATATGTCTGTAGCACTACCAAGAATAACAGCCCTCTCTCAGATCATTCTGTTCAGATCTCAGTCTGGCAATGTAATGAACAGATACTTAGATCAGTCCTGCTTATACATTGTGGATAAGCCAGGCATTGATTAGAGTGGCTAAAGAATAAATTTGGACTGATTTTATTACTGAACAACAAAGCTCTATGAGTCTCTACAAGTCATTAGTTTTCCACACAATGATTACTGCAAAGGAATATACTCCCAGCTTAAAGATGAATCCAGTTCATCACATTGTGTGAGAGTCTAGTTATTTATTTGCATGTTATTTTTAGAAAATGTGTCTGTGGAAAATTTAGTGAACCTTTTAAAAAATTTGTCCTGAAGTCTAGGAATGTTTGGGAAAATTTACAGTTTTGAAAGAGATATTTTATGAAAATAATTCCATGTAGCTTTCTTTGATTTGTCTTAACTGTGCTATTTCCCTATCGGGCTCCAGAAGAATACAGATAAATGCAATGTATCTCTAGCTTTTGTTTTGGTTCACAGAGGATTATCTTTTCATAATGATAAACACTTTAGAATAACTGAGGAAGTATTTGCTTTTGTGTGTTCTTGGAAAAAAATCTTCTTGAAATGTGTATTTTCTGTTGGTGAGAGGGAAAGAAAGGGTCCTAGCTCATATTTTGTGATTTTTTTTTTTTTGTTCTTCCATATAGGTTAGTGAGGCACAGAGGCTTTGGAATTAGACTACTTTGGTGTCCCAATTCTGCAACTAGCAGTTAGCAAACTGTGTTATCTCCTAGACAAATTTTCAAACTGTTAGGAAACTGTGTCAGTGAGACATGTCATCTTGTGAAAATTACATAAACTATGAGAGTTTCTATTTTCTCAGAGTTGAAGCAGCAATAATAATAACAGTACAGCTCACAAAGTAGAACTGTGTTAGGTGAACTAATGAATTTAATGGATTTATCCTGGTGTCTGGCATAAAGTAAGAGATTTGTAATTCTATTTTAAAATCTTCTCCTATTTTTAAATTATTTTCCTTCCATTTTTTTCTCCCTAGGGAACATTTCATAATGACTGGACACATTTTTGATTGTCATAACTGGGAGGTGAAAGCTACTGGGTTTTTGTGAGTATTAAATATCCTTCAATGCACTAGACAGCTCTTTTTTTAACATTATCAATATTTTTTTATTTTGATATTGTGGGGTATAGTTTAGGGTTAGGTATACAAATATGCTTCGTTCAGGCACCCTTGTTGATAAGGGGTGTCTCCCCGTTCCCAGATAGATATTGACTACCGTTAAAGTAAGAATTATCTGAACCAACTTGCCATTGTGCCTAGGTTCAAAATGTCAGTTTGCCAAGGTTGAAGAGAAACTCTGCAAAAATCTTCCTTTACCATTTACCTACTTACACTTCACTCTTATGCTTCTATTCCCACCTATTTTTTCTTCTTCTTTATTATTATATTTTTTCTTTTTCCCCTCACAGCCAGATTTAAATAAACATTAATTCTTGAATTTTATTTGACTTTTTATGTAGTCAAAATATTTTTGTAGAAAACGACTCACATTGGATGTTCAAGGTCCATACTATAAGAAAATGACTGACGGTACTGGGAAACTATGGGGCGGGGGAGGGAGATGGGATTAACAGTAGCAAATATCTGTCTGGGGACAGGGAAACACCTCTTGTCAACAGGGTGCCTGAATGAAATGTAATTGTATACCTAACCCTTAACTGTACCCCACAACATCATAATAAAAAATATTGATTAAAAAAAAAGAAAATATAATGCACACACACACACACACACACACACACACACACACACACACACAAACCAAAAAAAAAAACCGACTCACACCATTCCAATACTGGTATTGAGAAAGGCAGTCCACCATGAGCCCTGATCATCCATGAACTTCCCTGTTGAGTGTGCCAAATGATAAGTGTGATCACTCCAAGATGCCAAGCAGCGTCTGTAGCTAGTCATGTAAGTAACCACTTAGATCAAAGTGACCAGAGCATGCCAACATTGTTTTATAGACTTGCTTTCCAGGGAAGGGAGACTGACTTGTTTGCTGTCTGCCATAGGAGGTGCTAGAACCTGGATTTCTCAATTGTTCAATAGATTAGGTGCATGGCCTCCATCTGGGACAATTACGTTATGTCGCCTGGTGGAACACAAGGTACTGGCATTACCTGTTGATATCCAGTACCGTTAATTCACTTAACTGTGAGTAATAAACTGTCCTACTCCGCTTCACTAAGTCTCATTGTCTACTTTGGCACTTATGAAGTTGTGGCAAGTTTACTCCCTGTCACCCTCTGTGAGGTTGGGATTTTCCCCTGGTGACTGTATAATATATGTGATTGACAGTGTTCTATAGAACTCAAAATGTAAGGTTTCTTTATCCTTCTTTGTTTTGTTTTCATTCCAACACTATAGTAATTGATCCTAACAGGTTTGTTTCAACCCCACCAACACATCATCCGTTAATCATTATCACTGGAAGAGCCAAAGTTGAGTGCAAATCTCTCTGACTCTAAACCCCAGTTATTCTCTTCCCACTGTCTGGTATGGTTACCTTGGTTTTTTATCTTAATCCTTTTAAACTCATGCACAGAAACATTTTTGAATTTTAGATTTGCTACTGCTTCTACCTTGATTATAATGGTTCTTTAGATATGTAGTTAGGTTTTTACTCTGCAACACTGTAAATTCCTTAAAGTCTGTGCCTAAATGAGGTTTACAGCTCATTTAAACATTCAACTGCAATAGCAGTGATTTTGTAACACAGACCGAAAGGAAAAAGTGTTTCTACATTGACAGATAGCAAAATTACTAACTTCCTGCTTGATATTGAAATTCTTTTATTTTTATTTTTATTTTTTTATTCAATATAACAAGAAAAAATAAAGCATGACTCTAGACATCATTTCGGTATTGGTGCCATTCTCCAGGGTAGTTTATACATAAATTATTTTCAAGAGTAAACGTTTTATACTGTCCAGAAGATAAACTTTTTTCATTAGGACAGTGTGAGCGGTGTTTCAGCTTTTTGAAAAAAAATTCTCATGCAGTTGTACTCCTATCCCAACTGCTCACTCAGCAGCATTTCCTCCTCCATAACAGGTTGGACAGTTTAAATAAATGTAATTTTTTTCAAGCTTATAGCTAATTCGGAAGCAGCAAGGCACAAAATAAATGTTTTAAATAATGTTCTTATTGAAAAATCAACATTTTCTGGGTTTTATGAGCACCGCATGAATGCTGGAATAGTATTTTCATTACATGTTCTTCAAGGATTTTATATGGAGCCACGCATAGTATAGAACTGGTTATCTCATATCCTGTTTTCTTACGATAGGCTAAAAAGATACTTTTGAAATCCAGCTTGACATATTCTACAAATAATGTGTTTATCATAAATAATACATACATAGGCTAGCGTAATATTCATTTAAATATGGAAAATAAGCAAATAGAGCAGGAAAGTAAATTTATAAATGCTACTTCTTTGGTTTTCGAACTTGCTTCTATATTTAATGTCTTTTAAATTTTCTACAAATGCATTATATGGTATTTTTTTGGAAGTCTTGAAAGCTCTATTGAACTGGAATTATCAGGAGCAAGGAAGACAAATGTTGTAAATCTTGTTCTTTTTTGGCTATTGAGTTATGTGCATCTATTAGACTCCTAGCTAAACTTCTTAAGCATCAGGGAACTTTGGATACAGAACGTCAATCTAATGCCTAATACCTGGCAGAGAACATGGCTCATCATAAAGATCTTTAAGCCAGACTTTCCTTCTTGTCTCTAGCATGTAATTTTCAACTTTTATGTTTCTGCTGTGTTTGTCTCGCTTGGACTTTGAGGCTGTTAAAGTGACTGTATAAGCTCTGCCATGTCTAGTACATTGAGGGATAAATGGGCTCTGATCAGCTGGATTCTTTCAGTGTGCTAATGACTTCCTGGGAATAAGTTAGCACATGGGGTACTACATGCACTCTCTGTGATCACCAGAGTACCATTTAGCAAATTGCTGCTGCAATGAGCTCAATGATACCCCAGTGTTCTAAGAAAGTTAATTGCAGATTCTAAGGTACCTAACTTTCTCCTACAATCTAACTGAAACAGGAATGTGGGCAATTCAGTTTGCCTCCTAGCATTAATTTGATGATGTATTAAGTGCTCTTTAACTTCTTAGAAGTTCCATGCAAATGATAGGATTTCTCAGCTTTACTTTTTATTCTTGGGAGTATCCTGCACCTCCAGGGACAAAGGAAATAAGTGTTCCTTGTCTTAATCTTTGAGGAATCTGCCTTTTCAGGCGCTGGAAAATAATCCCCCTTTCCTTACTTTCATGACAGAAGGAAGCTGTGTCAAATTTGGGAACATTATGCACCTGAGTTTTGAGGCTCAAATGGGACTACCATGCAATGCCTTGATATCTTCCAGGTTTCCTGGGAAAGTTTTAAGCATATTAATGAGTAAACTCATGGAGCTTATCACCTACTTAGGGGTGCAGAAAATCAATACACTCTGTACTTTTTTATAACATGTTTTAATAATTAGAACATGCAATTGAAGGCAGATGAGGCCTGGACTCTTCAATTACCTGCTATTAAAAATGAGGTTTGAAAGGGGTGAAGGTCAAGTGAAAACAGAACAGCCCAGGATTACTGCCATCTTTCCTGACTGGTATCTTGGCTTTTGAGTAATGCTAATTAACATTTTCTATTTACACATAAAAGAATTCTTTTCTTCATTAAACAACATTCTGTCTTTAGGGCCAGACTCAATGATATGACTTTGAGATATTGAAGCCTCTGGAGACCATAAATAAATAAACAAACAAACAAACAAATAAATAAATGTGCAGACTTTAAAACAACTTCATCGGGGAAAGCAGGAGCTCTCTGGTACTAAAGTATCTGACTACCAAAACTGTAAAAGCAAGCAGGCATAAGGCACTCTTAAACCTTTATGAAAAGTTTCAGCCTGCATTTCATTTACAAGAAAGATTGCTGATTTGTGAGAGACATCTACGAAAAATAATTAAATATGAATTGCTTTAGAAATTTAAAAAAGCAACGTGCATTATTTTTCAGAAACATTGGATTGTACACTGTACATTAATATTTACCATACTGTTGGGATGTGTGAACACTTAGAAATATAATTTACAAAAAAGATTGTCTACTTATCAAAAGGTAGAGAACTTTGAAGTTGTTTAAATTAAAACAACATTAAAAAAAAAACCCTTCCAGCCGGGCTCGGTGGCTCAGCCTGTAATCCCGCGCCTTTGGGAGGCTGAGGTGAGTGGATTGCCTGAGCCCGCGGGTTCGAGACCTGCCTGGGCAGCAAGACCTCATCTCTACAATAAATCAAAAAATCAGCTGGGCATGGTAGCGCATGCCTGTAACTCCAGCTACCTGGAAGGCTGAGGCGGAAGGATCGCCGGAGTTCAGAAGGTGGAGGCTGTGGTGGGAGGGAGCGGCCACTGCACTCCAGTCTGGGCAACAGAGTGAGACTCCAACTCAAAAAACAAAAACAAAAAC
>NW_007247120.1:369776-470581 GCF_000164805.1 Carlito syrichta
GCTCCGGTGATCCTTCCACCCCAGCCTTCCAAGTAGCTGGAACTACAGGCGTGTGCTACCACACCAGGCTAATTTTTTGATTTATTGTAGAGATGAGGTCTCGCCAAGTTGCCCAGGCGGGTCTCGAACCCGCGGGCTCAGGCAATTCACTCACCTCAGCCTCCCAAAGGTGCGGGATTACACTCACCTCAGCCTCCCAAAGGTGCGGGATTACAGCCTGAGCCACCAAGCCCAGTTTATCTAATTTATATACATATGAAATATATGTGTGTCTATTTCTATCACCTATCTATTACCTAAGTATCTACTATCTATGTATCTATGTATCTGTGTATCTATCTAGCTAGCTATCTAGCTAGCTATCTATCAATCATATACCTGCTGTATATCCTTTACTCTAAATTTCTGGGACCAAAGGTGTTTGGATTTGGGAATATTTGCACACACACACACATACACACACACACACACATTTTGAAAATAGAACCCAAGTCTAAACACAGAATGCATTTATGCTTCAAATACAGCTTATACACATAGCATGAAGCAATTTTATACAATATTTTTAGTAATTTGGTGCATGAAACAAAATTTGTGTTTAGTATTTATATGTGAAATTTTCCACTTGTGGTATCATGTTGACACTGCAAAAGTTTCAAATTTTGGACCATTTTAATTTTGAATATTCAGATTAGGGATGCTCAACTTGTATATGTATTTTTATGTGTGAATATATGCGAATGCATGTACATATTAGTGTGAATACTGGCAAATTGGAAAATAATTGTACCAAACAATAACATACACTTCAGGTGGTAATTGGATGCATATGATGTTTTAGAATTTATTCTTAATTTTCTTTCTTCTTTAAATGCACACTCCTTTTAAAAAACAAAATCTTTCTATTTTCTGATTAAAAGGAAATATATTGGGTTGCATTTTGAAAAGAACAAGATCTGTCACTGCATTTTCTTGTGACTGTCAAGAGCCCACATTTTCTTCTGTAAGATCAGTGTTTATAAATCACTTGCTTTCTAAGGAAGCACTTAACAGACATCAGATCTCAAAACATAACAATATTTCTGTAAGGGTAAAAAGGAGCAAATAACATTCTTTCCACTATCAGAATCTTAGACCTTTGGTTGAATTACTGGGTCACGGCAATGCCTGGCTCAAATCATACAGTGAACTAAGAACAATAATCAGTACCTAGTGCAGTTTCTTCCTACTGTGGTTGTAATTGTTTTTGTTTTTCTCAGTGCAATTGAATTCCTTTTTCCTTTTCTATGGGTATATGGGAGAAGAATTATATATTATGAAAATAGGTACATATTTTTTCTAATGATACCCTTTCAGGTTAATGTGAATTTCATTTGCTAGCTTGAATATTTCCTAGACTTAAGCAGCTCACATCCTAAACAAACAAAAGTAAGTTTCACCATATTTCTACCTGAAATTTATTTCTCAAAAGCCTTTCTCTTCCTATCTGAGTGAATTGTCAACAACCAAGATGAAAAAAATATTTTTCTTTTGTTTGGTCACCCTCGCTATATACTCTTAATCATGTAAAGTTTGTTTCTGAAACATTATGATTTTCTATGTGATTTGTTTTCTACATAAAATGACTCTTTCATTATGAAAAGAGTTGTTACTGAGGTTAGCAATATTAATGCATAATGTCACAAGTAGTTGTTTGGACATTATAGTGATGGTTTCTTACAGGTGCTCTGAGTGTTTATTATTGACTGTGAATTAATCTGCTATTATAATGTGACATGTCCAATAATATGACATGGATCATTGCCTAGTACAAGGTCTCTGCTAAAACAATATATAGTAAATAAAATAATAATTCTTCTCAGTTTAAAATGTTCCTAAACCTTGTTCTTATCAAAGCAAATGAAGTACTGACTAAAATTATCTCATATACTACCATAATAGTTAACACTTGTGAAAGCTTATTGTGAATGACCCCTTTCACACTGAGAAGAATACCACTGTGTGAGCTTTCTAAAAACCTGGTTTCCAGAGAAAACATTCATTTGGAATTTTTTATTGAGGTCAATTTATAGTTTTTGTATCTGTTCCAGAGTTCCATAGGCTAATGAGTATGTATGTGAGTACAGAAGCTTGCTTTATTTTTTATTAGCAAATTCAACACGTATGTGAGATTAGCGTATATCTTTAACATAGCATAAGTTGTTAAGTATGGAAATTATTTGAGGTGCTGTGCCTATAATTTGACTCTGAGAGTTCCCTTAGAAACAAACATGAGAGCTGGGCTCGGTGGCTCAGTCTGTAATCCCAGCACTTTGGGAGGCTGAGGTGAGTGGATTGCCTGAGCCCGCAGGTTCGAGACCTGCCTGGGCAATTAGGCGAGCCCTCATCTCTACAATAAATTAAAAATTAGCCCGGCGTGGTAGCGCGCGCCTGTAGTTCCAGCTACTCGGAAGGCTGAGGCGGAAGGATCGCCAGAACCCAGCAGGTCGAGGTTGCGGTGGCCGAGAGCGGCCACTGCACTCCAGTCTGGGCGACAGAGTGAGACTCCAACTCAAAAAAAAAAGAAAAAAGAAAAGAAACAGACATGAGGATTGCATGTGGAGACAAATAGACATTATTAGCATAGACAGCATTACAGCTTCTCCTTCAGAAGAGCAGCTCAGTTCTTACCTGATTTTTTAAGATGACATTGGCAGAAAGGGGTTTGTGAATATGGTGAACAAAATTTGTCAGTTCAGCTCCATTACTCTGCCTGGGCTGTTTTACGTTCATTAAAGCAATCTGAATCAACTGGACCCACATGAGAGATTTTGGTATCTGTAGTATGACATTCAGGTATGATTAGCATCTTGCTCTGAATGTTGTTAGGAGAACTAAATGAGAAGATATTTCAAAGACTTGGTGAAAGGTTCCTTATGATTCCTTAAGTATTTATTACATGCAGATGATTGCTTACTAATAAACTCAGATAAAACGCAGAATATCTGATTTGTGTAAGTGACAAAGTAAGATTAGTTTTGTTATACTCATTGCCTAGAGCATTTGACCATGTAGTAACTTCTTCAGCAAATTACTTAACCTCAGGGTGGTTTTGAGTTTGAAATGATGTGACAACTGTGGAAAAAGTAGCACAGGGCTTGGCACAGCAGGTAAGCCTAAGTGTTCAACAAATGCCTGCTGTTGTTGTTGTTACTATTATCATTTGCATTCCTTTTGGAAAACTGTCAGTAAATTCATCCCTGATTATTTACTGTTTGTGGGAAATAAGAAAATTCTTTAAACAAAAGAGGAATTAAAAACATGACTCAATCTTGCTGGCATTCTCTCCCTCTCTTTATCCCCTCCCTTTTAAATGTCTGCTAAAATTCTAACAAACCCATCTGAATCATTATGATCTCATGAGAAGTATATGAGATGCTTCCATTGAAATTTCACTGAAATCTTAATGCAACCATTATGGTTCTTCGATTGAAATCATAATCATGTGCTCTGAAACCATCATAGTGTATCGTGTCAATGCATACTAAGGGAGTCCTCGTGCACAGACCATTGATATGATAGACTATAATGGCTCTTTCAGAGCTGCTATGGTCCACTGTGTCAATGCACACTGAGGGAGCCTTTAATGCACTGATCCGAGCCTGCAGAGTACTTCTCCACTATGTGGAGGGGGTTATTCTTATGAATATTAGGATGAAAAACTAGTTGCTTGATTTTCATTCATTTTTAATAAGTCTCACAGTGATGCAGTGATTAGTGTGCATTATGTTACAGTAAGGTTCAGGCTTTATTTACGAACATGTAACAGTTGTCATCTTCCCAAGGTGCAAGACAATTTACTTCAAAAAACAACTCTCTGTATCAAAGATGAGAGTACCTTGTGGAGTTCACTGGAACATTCTTCAGTGTTACCTCCCAAATTAATCATATCAGAAACATTGCTGAACACTAATGAAAGCTGCAGGAAATACTCCCTCATTGTTTGTAAATAATAGATCTCTTCTTGTGAGAATCTCTTGCTATTGAGAATTCAGGAACACAACAATAAAGTATTTTCCTAAATTCATTTCTAAATGGAGAAGAAAAATTCAGATACATTTGCAATATTAAAAATGCTGATATATATTTTATATACATACGTGTGTGTATATATATATATATATTCATTTTACAGTCTTAATTATCCATTTATGACCATTTGAATCCTTTTCTTCATTGCAGAAGAAACTAAGTATTGGAGTATACAAATGTTCACTTAGTTGTGCTGAGTTTTAAATTTGGTTATATGAAAGCTATAGCCTTCACTAAAAATTTTGTAATTAACCAAAAATTATTAAACAATTAAGACACTAAATTTATAAGACAATTATAACACTAAAGGTTATGATATGATTCTAAGACTCTAATGAAAGTTAGAAAATTTAAAAAAATACTTTGCAGAGTTTTAGTCTTTGTTTTGTCTCACATTCTGGATTGACCTTGTCAAAGTTTTTCATTAAATTCCATTACCTTTTTTCACCAGTAAATATTTATTTCTCTTCTTTTCCTTTCTCTCTCTTCTCCAGGTATGTGGATTTTTTAAAACCCATTTTTACCCATTGTCGAATGTCAGATCATTCCTTTTAAAGTATTAGCTGATATCCTCAGTTATCTATGTATGGCTTACTTTGTTATTAATGTTTCAAAGGATAGAGTACTATCATATAAAAATAAAGTTTTGAAATCCCACTCCTTAAACATTTCAAAAAGATTGAAGAAAATAATAGTTTTTAAAGAAAAAACAAAAAACCGTATCCCTCAGAATTAGTTTTATTTTTATTTAAAAAGTTGGCCATGACTAGATTCACCAGTGGCCGAGGTACCATAGAAATTAGACTGAAGACAGGTTAATAAGAAAAATAACAAAATTAACTTGCACAAATATGCCAAGTATTCTTCATCTTTCCAACCAGATCCATTTGCCCTTTGTCTGCACTCTCTCATGCACTTCCTGGGATTACCTACAAAATAGGTAATGAACCTCTTACAAAAGAGTAAACTACAAAAGAGTTTACTCCAATCCGTTCTTAACTTTCATGTAGGATTTGGGTAATGTAATGGCACTATTTAGCAGGAATTCCAACATCCTATTTGGAAGTTCTCTGTAGTTATTCTCTGCTTTGCTCTGGTTGGTAGAGGACTAAGACCTCTTCATCCTTTAGGACCCAGTTGGTTGTAGTCCATAAAAGGCATAAGCAAGAAGTAAGAATGCATGAGAAGATAGTTAGCTACTTATTTTTCTGTGCCTTAACCTTAGGGTTAGGGTTAAATGTAGGAATAGGGTTAGAATTAGGGTTGGGTTAAGGTTAGGGTTAGGTTAGGGGTAGGAATAAGTGTAGAGGTTAGTGTAGGGTTAGGGTTAGAGTTAAGTTAGGGATAGGTGTAGGTAGGTGTAGGGGTTACTGTAAAATTGGGGTTTAGGGTTAGAGTTAGGGTTAGGTTTCAGTGTTAGGGTGTAGGTTTAGTGTTGTTGAAGGCTTTAGGTTCAACTTTAGGGCTTATTGTTAAGATCAGGGTCTCGGTTTTTTAGGTAGGGCTTGGATTAGGCTGAGGATACTGTCCTAGTCATTGTCAGGATCAGGTTTGGGGTTAAGATTGAGTTAGGTTGGGGAAAGGGTTTCATCTGGGGTTTAGGTTAGTGTTTGACATGGACTTTTGTGTGTTAGGGGTTGGTTTTTGTTTGGGGCTATTGGTTAGAGTTTGGGTTAAGGTTAGTGTTTTATTTTTTAAATTGTGACTAGTCTTAAGATTAGAGCTAAGGTTAGGGTTATGGTTAATTTTTTTTTCATTCTTTTTTTTTTTCTATTTCAGCACTGTGGTCTCTCATTGTCTGCATCACCTTATGATTAGAGTAGTATCATCGTCGTCAGCTCTCATGCTAAGTGAACAATATCAGGCATGTTGATGAACATGGCTCTTTCCTTTTGCTAGTCCCTGAACTTTTCAACATATATTGTTGTTTCCTTTACATAGGACAGATACCTATAATGGGTCTCATCATCAAAAGTTTCTCAGTTACACCCTTTGAGTAAAATTATCTTTTCCATGTTGAAACTTTTATTTATAAAGTAAATGACACCAGGTATGATTCCCCCAAACAGACATTGGGTTGGATGCTTCATATAGCTAATGACCCCAAAAGTGACTTCCTTCCTAGTCAGTGACTAGAAGTGCCTTAACCTACTTATGCTGCTATAAAAGAATACCTAAGACTGGGCAATTTATTTTTTTTTTAATTTGTCTCAATTCTGCTGGCTGTACAAGAAACATGGTACATAACCTCTGCTTCTGATGAGGACCTCAGGAAGCTTTCATTCATGGCAGAAGGGAAAGTGAAGCCAGTGTTTAGAGACCACATGGTAAGACAGAAAGAAAGAGGGAAGGTACCGGGCATTTTTTTAAACAACCAATTCATGGGTGGAATTCTCCTGGGAACTAATAAGCAAGAACTCATTAATTGCCATGAGGATGGCACCAAGTCACTCATGAGGCATCCATTCATGACCCAAATACCTTTCACCAGGTTATACGTCAAATGCTGGGCATCAAATTTAAGCATCAGATTTTATGGGGTCAGATAAACTATATTCAAACCATAACAAGTAGGATGCTGGAATATCTGGTAAACAGTGACACCACATTACTCAAATCCTATACAAAATTAAGAATTTGGATTTATGTCAACTCTTTTGTAGTTTACTCTTTCGTGAGAGGTAGATTGCCTCTTTTGTGGGTAATCCCACGAAATGCAGTGTGACAGTACAGAAATAAAACAAATAATAAAAGATGGCATCTAAAATATCTTTTAATGAGCAGGTTACCCTGTGGACAACTAAGGCTCAATCCTTGGGGGTTTGGTGGAAAACTATCCAGAACACTTTCCATATAATCCATAGAATTATTCATCTGAGGAAGGGAAAACTGGATCATTTTCTATATACAAATTCCCATCACTTATTGGTTTAACACTCGGGGGATGTTAAGTCCCTGTCTCTTCCAGTTTCCCCTTCTTGGAAGTCTACTGTAGAGAAGAGAAAGATCAATTCTTGAGTTAAGTATTAGCAGGTTAAAGATTTTCTGTTGAAGTTGGGGGTAATCTCTGGGATTGACTGAGAGCAACTGGGGAAAGTGCACTGATAGTATCTGCTATATTTAAGGTAAACATAATCTTCATGCAGCCATAAAACAGACAAAGGTGAGGGCTAGAACCAAGTCCAAATTTTATTGTCTGTGGAGTTGCAACTCCAATTAAATGCAAAACTTCCTAAGCCTTTTGTGCCAGCATAAAAGCACTGGTTGGGAATGAAAGGGATCCTAAGCCAGGAAATGGAGGCTGCAGGCACATACGTAGGAAGCCTAAACCCTGCACATTTCTAAAATGTTCTTTCTAGTTGAAGAAGCTGTCTCCTATACTACCAATTCTTTTGAGAGAAATAGTGTTTCCTTGAAAAAATTCTTTCAATTACTGTAAGCTTTAGAAGACCTACAACCACCCCACTTAATTACTTCCAAGGCCAAAATGAGAGCTAAAGGTCATCACTTCTCAGAGAGAACAACAATCTTTTCTGGGAATAGATAGCCTGCACAGTAAAAAAACAGCAAGATTTTTGCCAGGTTGAATCGTAGTCACTAAGAAATCATGTGTAGTAATGAACTCTATGGGGTAAGAGTAAATATAACATTTATTTAGTAAATTTACTCTATACAGTTATATTCACTGGGGAGTAGACATTTATGGTGTTAGCTTGATGATCATAGAATAGCTCTGATAATTTTCTTCTTTGGTCCAATAAAGACTGTATCTAATCCCACAGTCAATAAAATTGAGACTCAAGAACAATCTTGGCAGGTATAAAAGATTAAATATAAGCACGTTTGGGGTTGGGATGCTGAGCATGTCATTGCTATTTTATTAAGATTGATGATCTTAGCTATTGTCTGTTCATACCTACAGCCACAGAGCAAGACTATTTCTTTCGATAGGGCACTAAAAAAGTTCATTACTGAGGGAAGCCCCAGCATCTTTTGAATAATTATGCTTTGACTCTACTCTGGAAGTTGGAGATGATGGTGAGATATGTTGCTATGGCATTGTGCTCCTTGATTTCAGTAATTAATTCCATGGGAGAAAGAAAGGTCAGGTAATAGCACCTGGTCATCAAAGACAAGGTAGTAACAACTGCCACAATAAAACACAGAGATCATGTGGCAAGCAGAGTATTTTGACATCCAGGAATCTCTGGCAATGCTACTTGATATCAAGGCCTTTAAGAGTGAAATATCAGCCGGGCTTGGTGGCTCAGCCTGTAATCCCGCGCCTTTGGGAGGCTGAGGTGAGTGGATTGCCTGAGCCTGCGGGTTCGAGACCCGCCTGGGCAGCAAGACCTCATCTCTACAATAAATCAAAAATTAGCCGGGCGTGGTAGCACGCGCCTGTAGTTCCAGCAACTTGGAAGGCTGAGGCGGAAGGATCGCCGGAGCCCAGCAGGTCGAGGCTGCGGTGGCCGGGAGCGGCCACTGCACTCCAGTCTGGGCGACAGTGAGACTCCAACTCAAAAAAAAAAGGAGTGAAATATCTGGGCAATAGTACTATGGTGCTATTTGACTTATATAATTAAAATAGTTATTGACCTGAATAGAACTGCAATAATGGGCATTCAAAGACACTACTCAGTTCTTAAAATGTAACTAGTTCACAGACCCAAACTTCTTGGTTTAAAAGAGAGGCTAATTCCCACTAAGGAAGGTCCTTCAATTTCAGTAGTGAGTTTATATTGTAATTATTCAAAAATGAACCTAGAAGAACTTTTCCAAGATGGCTGTGCATGGAGTAAAAGAACATTCTTAAATTTTGTAAGGATATCAGATACTGGCTCTGAGTAGATACTGATCGAGTGGAATATACAAAGTATTACTGTGACTGGTCAGAAAAAAAACTTGTGTGATTATGTGAAAAACAGAGTCTTGGCATGTATCTACTCCATTGTGAAACCTACGAACTCAGACTCAGGGATATATTTTAAATCACTATCAAGATGGTAAAAAGCGAAAACAAAAACAAAGAAAAATCACTGGAAAAAGGGCAGATATTAATGCTATCATCATAGACATGGTACATATATCATTAGCGAGTCTTATTTAACTTACTTTTTGGTTGAGAAAAAAATTACATCTTAGAAAATGCTTGTGAATTGCATATACATAATCAGACTGTGACAACAATTACAGCTGCTGTTTTCAAGTGAAAAGTGTGTCATGGGTACTATTGGAACTCTACACACATTCCCTTTACCGGGTCTGTGAAAGAAACTTCAGTGAGTTTTGGATTCTAGCAGTTCACAATTGCCTCTCCTCCAAATAAGCTGAACCCATGTCACTTTTCCTCTTAGGAATGTATGCCCAACTTTTTATCATAGGGGTACTACATCACGGAGTTACAAAAGCCTGGCCCACTTGCCTCAACAGTGGGCATTTAGGACCCATTCTATGCTTTAAATTGTGATCCAGAGCTAAGCTCTCAGACGGATCAGTTGGAAAGTAGACTCAAGATGAGATTAATTCCTGCATAACTCACTTGCCTATTTTATACTATTTGCCTTACTTCTTTTCTCCAAGGAGTAATGACTTAATTAATTTCATACTTTTGAACCTCTGTCTCAGGCTCTGCTTTACGAGGAATTTTCGGAAAATAGTTTGTTCAATGAAAATAAATACAGACTGTTGCCTCTCATATAGCAAGAGATTTTCTTAATTCCAATCAATGAGGATAGGAGTTTATTGAAAGCAGTTCATCTTCACTTATTAAGAAAAATGCATCTTTCCTCTCTTGCCTGAGAGTAGAGTTCAGGGGGACTTTCAATAAGCAAGTAAGATGTAGCTTTGAATCTGACTGCAATCCTTACTTTATGGAGGTAGAAACCTGGCAATAGACTCATGTTCAAAAATGTTACTGATCTTAGGCTATACCCCCACCACATAAAAGTGGCACATCTGATACAATGGTGAAAGAGCTATTAAATTCCTGCAAATGGTGACAGAGGAAAATGTCTTGAAAGGTAAGGATACTATCCTCCAAGATTCAGAATAATGTTTTACTTTAAAAATCAACATAATGCTTTGTGTTTTTCATAGCCAGAGAGCAAAAGTCTGGGAAGCAAGAAATGGAGGTGAGTGCTTCTCTATATATTTATAATATGACACTTAAATAATTTTACATTTCTCTCCCCATAATTGCAGTTATGGCAGGTTTGGAGGTCTTAAGGAAGAGTGCTTTCACCAGGAGGCATATTCATGGCTCCAATAAATTGGAAGCTAAGATTATCTTTGACCATTTTGGGCCTCTTATTGCCATTACACTGCAAGGGAAGGATGTTGTTGATTTGATAGAGTAAACAATCACAGTTGCCCAAAGGGTGGCTGCTATAAAATAGGTCAAGGAAGATTATCTTTTGAAACCAGGAGATTCACTGAGGCACAGTTTAGTAATCTGTGCATATTCTAAGTTTGTTGACATAATTATTTTTTCCCTTTAACTTCCATTTTTCTTTACAGTCTTAATAACATATTATAACAGAAATGACAATTTTTTATCTATAACCTCTCCTTTTCTTTCTTTCATTGTTCTCTCTTCTCTTATTCTCTTTCTTCTCTTTCATTTTTATGCTATTGTGGGTTCAATTATTTTGTAAGATATGTTCAGTTATAGAGTGTCACATTCACAAAAGTAAACAGGTAGTGTGAATTTACTTGTTGGATTAAGCCTACATATAGTATGATTGGTTGATTTTTGTATATTCATATTCAGAATTATACAAATAAGGTGGTATGATAAAATTATCAATAGTAGAAAGAGTGAAATTAAAAACAAAAATAAAACACTGAAGCTGGAAGCCAAGATCACTGAGATCTGCCATATACCAGACATGCATCTGTAATTCATAACATTTGTGTTGAATTTTTTATTTGTAAAACTCTACACATAAAATGGAATTAAAAGATAAAAACTTTATTTCTCAACATAAATGCCATCAAGTTCAAGACATTTTTGTAAGTGGTAATTCCAGTCACTTAGTCCATCCCTAAAGAATTGTGGGTCCAGGAATTTTAACAATGCCAACGCATTACGTTTCCATTATTTACTGAAGAAAAATGGGTACTCTTTAAAATTTTTTAAAGATTAAGAAACACAAATATTCATTAGTAGCCAAATTAGAACTGTAAGGGAGATTCCTAATGATTTCTCATCAAAACACTTGCAAAATTGCTCGTTTGATGAGAGGAATGAGCAGGAACATTCTCATTGTGGACTATGACTTCCTTTTTGGGGGGAGTTGTTTTGTTTGTTTGTTTATTTAAAAGATGTGGGATACAATTCAGCATTAGGTATACAAATGTTGATTATGCAGGTACCCTTGTTGATGAGGGGTGTCCCTCCATCCCCTAGCAGTTTCCCTCAACCATCAATCCAAACCTCTCCCCGCTGGCAGTTTCCCACTTCTGCCAATCCCTTTCTTAGAGTATTATGATAATGTTTTGAGGTCTGCTTTTGAGTGAGGACATATGATACTCTGTTCTTTGTTTCTGTGATAGATCATTCCATATGATCAACTCTAAATCCATCCAAGTTGCCGTGAAGTTCATATGTTTGTTCTTCTTTATGATGCATAATATTCTAAAGAAGATATATGGGCAGCCAACAGACACATGAATAAGTGGTCAGTCTCACTCATCATCAGAGAAATGCAAATCAAAACCACATTGAGATACCACCTAACCCCAGTAAGAATGGCCATCATTAATAAAACAAACAACATGCTGGTGAGGATGCAGAGAAAAAGGAACGCTTCTACACTGCTGGTGGGAATGCAAACTAGTGCAACCTGTTTGAAAGTCAGTGTGGCGATTTCTGAAAGAACTACAGATTGACCTTCCATATGACCTAGTAATTCCCCTATTGGGAATATACCTGGAGGAACTCTAGGTATATTGTTGCAACTCTATCCACAATAGAAAAAATGTGGAACCAACCATGCTGCCCTTCAAAGCTGGACTGGATAAAAAAATGTGGTGCATATACACAATGGACTATGTCTTTCTTATGCAGGTTTCCTGGGCATTTTTCTGCTAAAACTTTAGCTACCTTTCTCAAAACTCTTTCATAATAAGCAGATGTCACTGTTCTTTTACCCTCCAGAAAGTCAGAGAGCAAAATGCCTTGGGCACACAAAAAACTGCTGCAATGACATTTGTTCTATACTCGTCCACTTTTGCTTTGACTGTACCACCTCCACCTCTCAGTAGCCATTGTTTTGATTGTGCTTTATCTTTAGGAGCATACTGGTAAATCTACAGTTCATCTCCTGTTACAATTCTTCAAAGAAGTGCTTCAGGATCTTGATCTCACTTTTAAAAAATTTCCATTGAAAGCTTTGCTTTGGACACAATAGTTCTGGCACTCGAGTGGAAAGTTTGCTCAATGTTAATTTTTCAGTCAAAATTATGTAAGCTGTGCCAATTGGGATGTCTGTAGGTCTGGATATTGTTCTGCTGTTAATCACTGTTCCTCTTCAACTAGGGTATTAACAAGATTAATGTTTTCCTAGAAAATGAATGTGAACAGGCTTTATCTTCAACATCATGTCACTTTATCGTGAGTTACCAACTTGTAAACTGCCAATTTGGAGTGGGGGGCATTATTCCCCTAAACTTTTGGTAAAGCATCAATGATATGAACTTTCTTCCCCCCAAAGCTTCAACATAAGTTTGATGTATGTTCTTGCTTCAACTTTAGCAGAATTCATGTTGTTCTGATAGCAGCTCTTTTCAAACTGATGGCTTCCTTGTGCCTCAAACTAGATTCTATTTAGTGATATTATACATGCTAGTACAAGTTTATTTTGGTGCAAAAATTTTAAAATCTATGCATTTTTTTTCATAATATGCACTTTTAATGAACTGTGTGAATACATCTCAGACACCTCACCTAAGCAAGTTAACATTTGCTAAAAACATGTTTAAGTTGTGAAATATCTTATACCATAGAACATTTGTTTACACAGAGGAAAAAATGTGTTACAATCAGTACATTTTAAATTTGTAAACCATATTTTTCTATGCTACAAACTTTAATACACATAACACAGTCGGGTTAAACACAATATGAACTCAGAAAATTTTGAAAAGAAAAAGCCACCATTTAAGTAGTTCTTTAAATATATAGATTAACTAGTGTAATATTATATTTGTTCTCAAAGTAAATCCACTGGGAAAGAAAACTAGTCTCTGGATAATGATGAAAGCACAAATGTTTATTTATATTAGTTTCCAAATAAGTTTCAGATATAAAAGAAAATTGTTGCTTTTCTGAAGAATAAAAAAATGATACGAGTTAATAGGTCAGTTATTTGGTATGAACAAAAACTCTACTTTAAAATTATCTGAAAATGCCTATGTAGAGTTAGTGACAGACTGAAAATATTTCAAAGAAAATAAATGTCATAATAATGTGTATTTCCTTACTGTAAAGTTGAGAAAGATCTACTCAAGCTTATTCTTAGCTGAAGCCAAGGTACCACACAAGCATCCTTTGAAGCTGCATTTCTGCTAAATAGTAGCTTATAGACAATATTTCCGATGCATAATACATAAACAAATCATTAGTAATTAAGATGCATACTGATATCTTATTATAAGTAAAGAGCTTATCTTGTTACAAGTAAGTAATATTTTGAGACAATAACATGAAAACTCTGGTATGAGTGCGTACTTCTTTCCCCCTCTTTTTTATTGACAAAACTAAATGACTCATTCAAGATGATCTCAAAATGACCCCTGAAGTTAGACTTGGGGAAGAGGCAGAAAGTAAAAATGTGACAGATCTTCAGTCCCCAAACATTGTTTTTTTCTCTTTCTTCCTCCAATCTACTCTTTTATTAGTTCTTTCTCCTGTCTCTAGTCTAACTTTTATCATCACTTCTACTATCTCTCTCTGCTTCTTCTCTTACCTCTTTCCTTACATATTATTTAATCTTTGCTATTCTCCTTCCTTCACTTTTTTTTCTGACTTATTTCTCTTCATCTCTTTTGTCTCATTTCCTTCAAATTATGTTTTTGTTTTGACTATATTTTGAAAAAGTAAGAAAGGGTAAACTTGATGAGTCTTTTAGTTGAAAAATAAATTTTTGTATGGCTAATTTAGGTCACATACATTCATATTCACACTTGGTTCTAATGCTATAGCTCCTTAGTAAATGAAAGCAAAATCATTTTAAGCTTTTTAGCATGAGACATATCTTTTGAAATAATTATGTGGTAGTCTGGCCAAAGGATAGAATTGAGTTTGTGAAGAGAGATATGCCAAAGACAGAGCTGGCCTGCTTCTCACCGTTGCTCTGCCTAAGCAAATTGGCAACTCATAAACGCTTTGGTTGCTGATGCACACAAAAATATGTACATCAAAGGCCAGTAGGCCTGCTGCTATGTGTGGCCAAAGAGTTACTATTGCCAGCTGATGAGTCCAGTCTCAGAATTGCTCCTACACACAGAGTCTTCCCTGGAGCAGAAGATACTGAAATACTTTTTGTGCATATGGAAGGGTATGTTGCTAGCTATCACCCTGAAAAATGAAGAAGGGGATATTTCTAATGAATTTCCATTTAGAAACATCACTGGAGAAAGAAAAGTACTCATTTATGTCAGTATTTAGGGCATATCTTGCTGAGCCCTACCTACTGCAGAACTCAAGTTAAAATGCTTGACAAAAAAAGCTGAAAACATGAAAAGGATTATTAGAAATCCTGACTGAGAGAGGTGTATAGTGTCTATGTGGGATATCTAAAGACATATTCTAACCAATTTGTACTTATTTTAACAATTTGGATTTATAGCCTTACTTATGCATGACATAAGCCTTTTCTTCCTATGTACCAATGAGTAACTCACCTATCCAAGGCTGAAGAGAATAACCCAATTTTCTATTTGGATTTGTTTCTCCTTCTTATCCCCTTTTCACATGTTTTCCCCTTCCCTTCCCTGAAAGAAACTTAATTGCACTGAGTACACTGAGAAAAATGAAGTAATTAATCTCAAGTATGAACTGGAAATACTGTAGTTGGGGGTGAGGACCGTGTAATAGTGGTGTGTTGAGTGTGAAAAAGAAAGCCTTAATGTGTGACAACAATATCCTTATTATATTTAGAGATAATCAATCTTTAATGGTATTTGATATAGATTATATAATAGAGTTTCCCTGATTTTCTTACAAATATCTTTGTTAAAAATATGTTTATTTGTATTATGTTCCAAATAAGTTCCACTCATTCTGCTTGGCTGTTATATTACCTAAGTCTAATAATTCAAATATATCTCTTAAGACTCGTAATTTACACAGAAACCCAACATTGGTTTACCACTATCTTTGGTTTAAGATCTTTAAATTACTTGCTACATGGTATGTACATTAGAAAAATTACAGTGTTAGCCGGGATCGGTGGCTCAGCCTGTAATCCCAGCGTTTTGTGAGGTTGAGGTGAGTGGATTGCCTGAGTCCGCAGGTTCAAGACCCGCCTGGGCAACTTGGCGAGACTTCATCTCTACAATAAATCAAAAATTAGCCGGGTATGGTAGTGTGCGTGTGTAGTTCCAGTTACTTGGAATGCTGAGGTGGAAGGATCGCCGGAGCCTTGCAGGTCAAGGCTGCGATGGCCGGGAGCGACCACTGCACTCCAGTCTGGGTGACAGAGTAAGACTGCAACTCAAAAAAAAAAGAAAGAAAAATTAGTGTTGTCTGTAATCTGGGAGTTACCACTCGATTAAAGATGTGGGAGAAAAATGTAGAAATTATTACACAAAATTATTTTAAGTTTTCAAAGGTAAAAAATTATTCTTTAGAGGAAATTTGTATCTACATTTAAAATACATTTCAGCTAATAAATACATTTGTTTAGGTTTACATGCACAAAATATATAAAATTCTGGTTCTCATTATTGCTACCTTACTTCATTATCAGCAACAACGCGACTAATAGTAAATATAAAAAATTAGATAAACTAATACTAAATTTAAATGTAGCTGTTTCATAGATAAGTAGAAAGATAGAAAAGAATAAAGCAACTATAGTAAAATGTTAGTGTTTAGGTAATCTGAGTGAAAGATACATGCAAATTATATGTATTATTCTTGCAACTTTTGGGTAAATCTGAAGTTGTCAAAATAAAAGGTTAAGATAAACAAGTAGCTGTTTCAGAAAATAATTAAGGCAAAATAAAATACTTTTCTAAGCTATCATTTAAACTGAACGAGATATCCAAACATATAATGGTTACGTTCAGAAGCATATAAGACCAGTGCAAATACAATCTTAGAATTTTGCTTTTAGAGAAATCACAAATAGCTCAATTTCATTAATAATGACATCAAATTAATTTATGTTGTCTCTTTTTTATTCAATATGGTCTTTATAACAAAGGCTCATCAGTCTTCATTATGCAGGCTGTCACTCCAGGCTGGGTGACAGAGTGTAACTCTGGCTAAACAAAAAGAAAAGAAAAAAAACAGAAGTGTGTCCTCCAAATTGAATTGGTATAGTTTACTCCTGCCATATCTGAGGGATGTAAAAAATGGAAGTTTTGTGGCTTTTAAAAATAAAAAAATCAAAAATATTACATCAAATATTGTTGAGAAAATTGATAACCTACTACTACTATTGTTACTACTACTAATAGGAATCAAGGATTATTCTGAGATTAAAATCTAGCAATTTGAGAGGAAAATTGCTTTATGAGAGTTTGTGCTAAGTGTGTGTATGTGCATTAGTTTGTAGTTTGACCTTCTAATCTTTGAGCTCATATTAATGCATTCAGAAAATGACAGCCAGAAAGATGTAAAAGGAGTTTTGATGCTTGATTTAAAGTTTGGAGCTGAAGATACACAGACATACACCAAAAATCCCTCTGATTAAGAAATTCATTCTTTATACGGTCATGCTCAGTTTTATTGCTGTTGTTTTGCTTGGTAACATGGTGAGCCCATGACTAAAATTGGGCCAGAGAGTCATATTATCCTGAACTCCTTGATGTGAGAATCAAGGTGCCCTTTTTTCTGAATTCTTAAAATTGGAAATGGAAGTTGCAAAACACCAAATATACACAGACTTCCTCTACACTCAATACAAAAATAATATTACTATTTATTTAATTAGATTTATTTTCTCTCAACTTAAATTTAAATTTCCCCAGGACTAGGTGACATCAGAGAAATGTCAGAGAGAAAGCCCTGGATCCTTCTTTCCCCTACAAGAGTGCCATTTGGCAACAAAATACAAACCAATTTTCTTTGTGAGAAATCTGGAAACTGTTTGAGGGATTCCTGTTCCTTGAACAAGGGTAAAACCAACCACATCAAAACTAGTAGGAAAGTTCAAGTCACCCTCTCACAACAAAAACTTACCTTTGGCATAGCACCACACAGTTGTGAGAAAACTTGAAGCTCCCAGCTTCTCTTTGGGGGAAAGAAAGAACAGGGTCGTATATCAAACTTCCTGATTTTTTTTTTCCTGAGAGTTTCCAGGGGAAATAACTTTTGTTTTACCAATCTTGGAGCATTGATGGGATACAACATACTATAGATGCCAGAGAGACACTAGAAACAAAAATGGAGATTTGAATTATCAAAGAGGTTTGAGAGGTCCCCAGACTCTCTGTCTAGGCTAACTGGTGAAAGACTTTTCCTATACAACATCAAACTGAAAGAGGTGATTATTCTGTCTAACCTGTAAAAACCAACACAAAGAGTCAAGAGAAAGAGAAATATATTTCAAGAAATAGGACAGGATATACCTTCAGAAACCAAATGCAGTGAAATAGAGATGATGTGATTTACCTGACAGAAATTCAAAACAACCATCATAAAAGCCAGAAGAACAATGCATGGATAAAGTAAGATTATCAACAAAAAAACAGAATATATTAAAAAGTACCAAACAGCAATAATGGAGCTAAAGAATACAATTACTAATTTGAAAAATTAACTGAAGGCATTCAACAGCGGAGCAAATTAAGCAGAAGAAAAGATCAGCACATTCAAAGACAGGTCATTGGAAATTATCCATTTATAAGAGGAAAAAAAGGAATAAAAAAGAGTGAAGAAAGCTTAAAGGACATACAGAATATCATCAAGTGGACCAATAATGAGTGGTACAGAAGGAGAAAAGAGAGAAAAAAAGGAAGCTTATTAAAATGTGTTAGATTAAAATTTCCCCAATCTGGGAAAGGAAATGTACAACCAGATTTTGGAAGCCAAATAAACTACGAGTAAGATGAGTCCCTCCCAATCCACACAGAGACACATTATAAACAAATTGTCAAATGTCAAATGCAAAAATAGAATTTTGAAAGCAGCAAGAAAATAATGATTTGTCATGTACAAGGGAATTCTCCTGAGACTTACAGCATATTTCTCAGAATAAATATCGCAGACAAAAAGGGATTTGGATATGTTCAAAGTGCTGGAAGAAAAAAGTCCTACAGACTGTTATATCAGGTAAAACTGTCCCTCAAAAATAAAAGAGAGATAAAGATTTTTCTTGACAGACAAAAACTGAAGAACTTCATCATCAGAAGACCTGCCTTATGAGAAATGCTAATGAGAATGTTAAACTTGAAATAAATGGACGCTAAACAGCAGTAGGAGAGTATACTACTTTCTGGTAAATGTAACTGTTTAGTCATATACAGAATATGATGTTATCATAATGCTGGTGGCTAAATCACTTTTAATTTTAATATAAAACAAAAGGCAAAAGTGATAAATGCTTTATATATAGAAGTTGTTAATAAATACAAAATATTAAAAAGTATGAATCGTGACATTGATAATATAAAGTGTGAAGAGGTTCAGTAAAAATGTGGAGTTTTTGTATGCAATTCACGTTAAGTTCTTTTCCTAAAATCAGTCATTATAACAATAAATTACTGTACATTAGCCCCAGGAAACCACAAAGAAAATACATACAGATATGCAAAATAAATAAAAATGAATCAAAACATATCAATACATGTAAAACACAAGAGTAGACAGCAAGAAGGCAGCAAGAGAAAAAGAAGGATGTAGAAAATACAAGAATTAAAGCAATGAGCAAAATGACAATAGTAAGGCCTTTTCTGTTAATAATCTTTTAATGCAAATGAATAAAGCTCACCCATTTTCAAAGGCATAGAGTATCTGAGTAAATTGGGAAAAAACAAATTAAACTATATACTGTCAGCAAGATACTCACTTTATATTTAAGGACCCACACAGGCAGAAACTAAAGAGGTGAAGTATATATTCCATGCAAATAGGTAACCAAAGGGAAACAAAATGACATATACGAAATCAGGATCTCTAAAACATGTTTGTACTCTCACTTTCATTATGGCACTATTCTATAGTAGTTGAGAGGTGGAAATAACATAAATGTCCACTGATAGATGAGTAAACAAAAAATACATTGTATACACATACATTAGAATATTATGCAACCTTTAAAAAGATGGAACCCTGTCATATGCAACAGCATGGATGAACCTTAAAGACATTATAGTAAATATACAAGACACTAACAGAAGAACAAATACTACAAGATTCTTCATGTAAGATAAGCAAAAAGGTCAAACACATAAGCAGCTGCCAGTGGGTAGAAGAATGGGAAAATAAATTAAATAAAAGGAAAATAGGGAATTGCTATACATGAGGTATAAAGTTTTAGTCATGCAAGGTGATCAGGTTATAGAGATCAACTGTACAACATTGAGCCTGTAGTTTACAACACTGTACTGCACACTTAAATTTTTTAAGAGATTAGACCTCACGATAATTGTTCTAATCACAATAAAAAACAATTTTCCCATGACTAAAGACCCTTCACCACTAAGATGAAAATTATATCATACAAACAGAATTGGAAGTACTGTCTCAATTAAATCTGGCTTACCTGTTCAGATGAGTGAGGTTAAATATTGATTAAGATTTCAGTTGGGACTTGAGATGTGATGTTGAAAAAGGCAAATGACTCAAATGCAATGATGAGCCACTTTGTATACATTAGTGCATTAAAGGTGGCTAAATCCAAATCTTTAAAAAAGAGAATTATAATCTAAACATTTAACACATTATTTAGTAATTTTCTTCCACTTTACAGAAATATCAGAGTGTTTAAATTTCCTTAACCTTTAAACCATGCTATTTTGCCAAGAGATTAGTTTCAACTAACCACTTTTTTTTTTTTTTTGGCTTATGTTTGAACTTATTTTTTATTCTTTTTCTCTTGGTGGGAAAAATACTTGAGAGATATTTGAATGGCATTTGGTTGGATATTGGTCATAATTGCATCCCATAAATTTCTTCTTTTGCCAGTTTGAACTGAGTTTCTGTAACTTGAAACTAAAAAATCCCTCATCCAGAAGAAACCAGAGAAATGGCATTACAAAGAGAGGTTTTAGCTGTAATATGAGAACCACAACCTCACAACCGCCGTGGCTATGTAGGTTTTGGAAGCCAAGGAAAAATAATTGAGTTCTCAACATTTACTTTCCTTGTCAGCTCCTACACACAAACCTCCTAAGTGAAATAAAATTGTGAGGGAAGTTGACATTTCACATTTTTTATTTATTTTGGGTTAGAGGTTATGATAAAATATAGTCTGTTTATTTTAAAGAGATTTTAAATAACAATCATTAAGCTGTATCTTATTTTATTTTTTCCTGTTTTGCATACATTTCTGTTTCCTAGATTTATAAATGTATTTTCCAATCAAGAATTTTTTTGTTGTTTTTTAGTTCTGATAAACATTTTGCTTATTAGTTCAGGAGATTCATGTTATAGACATGGCAATTTCTTAATAATTTATTATCAGTATTTGAAATTATTAACATTATAAATATACAATTAGTGCAGTTTACGAATATAAATGTAGATAGAAATTTCAACTGCTTTCTTATACTTCAGTCTCATTTTTGCTTTGACTCACTTCATGGAAAAAAATGGAGTTTTTATTTTGGATTTAAATTTTAATTCCTACAAAAATATTTTTAAATATATATTTTTTCCTTTTAATTTTTTTTTTGCTGACAGTATTGTGAGCTTATATGTATTTTAATTGAAAGAAGAAAGAGTCCTAGCTCCCTCTTTCTTTTATAGTAAATAACATTTTACTTCTAAGTTTTCTATATCCGGTAGATTCAGAAAAGCATTAACAGTCCTCTGTTCAATATTACACTATCTGGCAGGCATATAACTCATCTCCACCTTCATCTAGTGACCTTCATACTGGTAATGCATAAAAATTTTTATACTATTTAGCAAAATTAAATAACTTGTGGTAATTTTATTCAATTATACCTATTTCTATTATAAAATAAAATTTATTAGATATTAATGAACAAAAGGCAAGTTTCAAACTTTTAATAGTTGTGGAAATATATCATAATTATGACTATCAAAAATAGTTTGTTGAGTAAGCTATAAAATGCATTCTCAAAATTTAAAAATGTTTGAAGCCTGAAGTGGTGATACAAGCTCATTTGGCTTCTTCATTCAAATTTCCATTTTTTATTTCAGAATATCCCATAAAGCATGATTCAATGACAATATAATAAAAAGCCATTAAAATATTGATTTAAAATTGTTTAAGTAAAAATAACGTTGTGGCCTATGTTTCTTAGTTGACATAGGTAATTTTATCAACTTTTCATAGTTAGTATTTTTATATTAATATGGATTAAAATGGGGTTTAACTCAAAGTTTGTCAAAAAAATTGTGAACACTGCTATAGGCTAAAGGAATATTTAGCAAAGCATATTTGTATACAAAACCCTTAACTGTACCCCACAATATCATAATAAAAAATATTAATTTAAAAAAAGTTATGGAGTGAGGCTAAGAGAATTATGAGTTGCAACTGTGCAGTAGTTCTCACCATAAGGTGAATTTTAATAAAAAATCTTTATGATAAAATAGCAAAGATAAACTATTTCAAAATAGTTCATTTAAGTTTGAGCAAGAAAATTTTCTAAAATAAATGTTCATTTCCATTGCCATTCCTGAAGTCATATTACTAGAACCACTAGCAACAATTTTCTTGAAATCATACTGAAAGGGTCAACAGCAACCAATGTCTTGGTTCTCTAATTTAGAATTTGACTTTAAAACATGACCTACATAGCCACGGAGGTTCTGAGGTTGTGAGTCTGTGAACGGAGAGAGCAAAGCCAGAGCTCAGTGTGGGCAGGCACCATCCAAAGGCCCATAGGGGCATAGGGGCGCCGGCTAGGGCAAAGCAGATGCAAGAAGGTGGGGCTTGTTTCTTCTTCTTGTTCGCTTTCTCTCTCTTTCTTTCACAGAGTGATATCCCTTTTCATCCACCTTTCCTCGGACATCAGACTCCAGGTTCTTCAGCCTTTGGATTCCTGGACCTGCATCCATGGCCTCCTGTCGGGGAGAGGGAGCCATACCATCAGATTTTGATTGCAGATTCCCCTGGGAATCCCATTACTTACTTCTCTGGAAGCTTCTCTCATTCTCCAGCTCACAGATGGCTTATCATGGGAATTTGCCTTTGTAATCATATAAGTCAATTCTCCCTAATAAATCCATATTGTGTGTGTGTGTGTGTGTGTGTGTGTGTGTGTGTGTCCATGCACACACAAATATATCTCACTATTCTTATTAGGCCAAAAAAACGTGTCATATTATAAGGTATTATAATTAAGATTGAAGTGATATTTTTCTAAATGTTTTATTTTAAAAAACAGTCAAAATAGATTTTGTGCCGCCATAGATAAGCACACTCTTCCTCTGGCTTGCCTAAAGATCAATGCTTTAGGAACATATTTATCTTGTTAATAACGTTTTCCCTCTATAGCCATAGCATTTCATCTTATATTCTTTATTCATAACACAAAATGTCACTTTAAAATAATGTTACATCTCAAACATTCGAATATCTGATTATTCTAATTATTTATTTCACTTGATGAACTTTATATATTCTGACAATTTTTATCAGTTATTTTCATGAATTTTAAATTTTGTGAACGAGTCTAGTTTGTAAAATGTATGTTCTCCTATGTTTATAATGGCTGTGTTTTTCCTTCAGATCTGTGAGAGTTTGTGTGTGTGTGTGTGTGTATGTGTGTGTGTGTCTGTGTGTGTGTGTGTGTGTGTGCCTGTGCACACACATGAGAGAGAAAGAAAGAAAGAGAGAGAGAGAGAGAGAAAGAAAGATAGAGAGCAAATACTTGGTGTTTCCTAGTCCTAGTATAAAACAACAACAATTTTTTCACTGACAAACTTTCACAATTTTTCTGTAGAATACAATTACACAGCTGTTTCATTTGCTTGATTGTCACATAAATGGAGCTATTTAAAAAATAATAACTGACCATGGGATAAAATATTAAACAAATAAGCAGAAGACCAAAGCAATGCCAGATGACATTCTCATGCTCATAAGAACAAGCTTTCTCACTACAGTCTGACGGGCTGGACATTTGGTGACATTAAAGGATTATCAGGTGAGTGAGGGTGTTTATAACTTTTCCTTCTTGATCTTAATAAAATTGTGAGAAAAATAAAGCTGTGGCCCATATTTCTTAATTTACATAGGTAATTTTGTCAACTTTCCAAGTTAGTATTTTGATGTTACTGGCATACGTTATTATAGTACACTTCATTTTATCACAACTTACAGTTTTTTTTCCTTAAAAATTGAAGGTTTGTGGAAACTGCGTTGAGAGAGTCTATCAGCACCCTTTTTTAATGGCATGTGCTCTCTTCATGTCTCTGTGTCACATTTTGGTAATTCTCACCATATTTCATTTTTTAATCTATTGTTTTATATACTATAGTGATCTATGATAACTGACCTTTGGTGTTAATACTGTAATTGATTAGGCCACCAAGATTTATGCCCGTGGAAGATGAAGAATTTAATCAGTTAATATTTTGTGTGTTCTGACAGTTCCACTGACTGGCTATTTTCCCAGTTAATAACCCTACAATGGCCTCTCAATGATTAAGCAAAAAGAAAGAGTCTCACTTTAAATCAAAACTAGAAATGATTAAGCTTAGTAAGGAAGGCAATGTTGAATTCCAAGATAGGCTGAAAGCTAGGACCCTTGGGCCAAAGACTTAGCCAAGTTGTGAATGCAAAAAATTTTGTAAAAGTTCTTGAGGGAAATTAAAAGTTTCACTCCAATGAACACATGAATAACAAGAAAGTGAAACAGCTTTATTGCTGATATGGAGAAAGAGTTAGTGGTCTAAATCGAAAATAAAACCAACCACAACATTTTTTTAATCCAAAGTCTAATCCAGAATGAGGCCCTAACTCTCTTCAGCTCTATGAAAGCTGAGAGAGGTGAGGAAACTGTAAAAGAAAAATGTGGAAGCTAGCAGAGTTTGGTTCATGAGACTTAAGAAAAGATGTTGTGCCCATGACATAAAAGTACAAGGTGAGACAGACAGCAAGTGCTCATGTAGAAGCTGCAGTAAGTTTTCCAGAAGATCTAGCTAAGATCATTGGTGAAGATGCCTATACCAACCAAGAGATTTTCAACATAGAACAAATAGTCTTCTATTGGAAGAAGAAGCCATCTAGGACTTGCAGAACTGGAGAAGGGAAATCCATGTCTGGCTTTAGGCTGGACGATTTTATTAGGCACTAATGCAACTGATGACTTTAAGCTAAAGCCAATGCTCATTTGCCACTCTAAAAAATAGGATGCTTAAGAATTATGCTACATCTGCTCTTCCTATGCTCTATAAAAGGATCAGTCAGGCCTGAATAACAGTACATCTGCTTATAGCATAGTTTATTTAATATTTTAAGCCCACCGTTGAGACCTACTGCTCAATAAAAGAAAAAATAGTTTCCTTACAAATATTACTGCTCATTGAAAATTACCTGGTCATCCAAGAGTTCTGATGGAGATGCACAAGAGATTGATGTTGCTTTTAATACCTACTAATACCATACTCATTCTGCAGTCCATGGATCAAGGAGTAATTTCAACTTTCAAGTCTGATTACTTAAGAAACACATTTGTAAGGTCATACCTGCCTTAGTGATTCCTCTGATGGATCTGGGCAAAGTAAATTAAAAATCTTCTTGAAAGGAGTCACTATTCTATATGCTATTAATAGCATTTGTGATTCATGAGAGGTGGTTTAAAAAAATGAACATTAACAGGAGTTTGGAAGAAGTTGATTTCTACCTTTAAGAATTACCTAGATAGATTCAAGACTTCAGTGGAGTAAGTAACTGCAGATGTGGTGGAACTAGCAAGAGAAGTAAAATTAGAGGTGAAGCCTGAAGGTATGATGGAATTGCTGCAATCTAATGATAAAACTTTAATGGATAAGGAGTTGCTTCTTATAGACAAGCAAAAAAAGTGATGTCCTGAGATAGAATCTATTTGTGGTGAACATGCTGTGAATATTGTTGGAAAGACAACAACTAATTTAGAGTATCTTGTAAACTTAGTTGTTAAAGCAGTGTCAGAGTTTGAGGGGATGACTCTAATTTTGAAAAAAATCTACTATGGGTAAAATGCTATCAAAGAGCATCCCATGCCATAGAGAAATCTTTTGTGAAGGGAAGAATCAACCAATGCTACAAATGTCATCGTTTTCTTACTTTAATAAATTGCCACAGCCATCCCAACCTTCAGCAGTCACCAACCTGATTAGTCAGCAATCATCAGCATTGAGGCTAGATAGACACTCCACTAGCAAAAGGATTATAACTCACTGAAGATTCAGATGATCATTAATATTTTTAAGTAACAAAGCATTATTTTAATTAAGGTATGCACACTGCTTTGGGACATAATACTATTGCATACTTAATAGACTATAGTATGTTATAAATTGTAACTTTTACATACACCAGGAAACCAAAAAAAAAAAAATGTTGTTACGTACGTTATTGTGATACTTGCTTTACTAAGATAGTCTGGAATCCAACTCACATATTTGCAATGTATACCTGTACTCTTTCCTCCATATAGTAATCTGAGAAGAAAAGTCTGATACCCTTGCAGGTACACCCTAAGGCTATTATTGAGATAAGATTTTTGTGCATTTATTTTTAGATTCTTACATAAAACTCTTATTTTGTCATTAGATTTGAAAAAAAAATAACTGATGGATTGACTAGTCAGTGCTGATTTTAGGTCAGTTACATTTCTTTCTTAGGTGCCCTTGCATAATAGATGGCTATTTTTAGCAATTTCTCTTGCTGCTACTTAGAAAGTGACTGCTTTCCCTGAACAGAAAATTGCCTAGGAAATTGACTATTTGACATTGTTGTCAAATAATGACAGCAATTAGACTAAAAACTTTTGGTGCATATCCTACCTCTCTTCTCACCAAGTCTAGACAAGACCTCTTAAGTCAGGAAAATTAAGAAACAAGCACTGACTGGTGAAAGTTAGGACAAGAATGAGGAGGAGAAAATTAAGCAAATAACTTGTGACCTAGTAGAACAGGGACATTCCTTACCCTTTCAGTGTCCCATTCCATTATTTTTAGTATCTATCATTAAGAATCGCCACAAGTGGCAAGTGTTGACTTTCCATAGGGTCTATCTTCTTTACATAACATAGATGAAGACTCTTGACAGAAAGTGAGATCCACAAAAACTCAGGAATATGTTTGACTAAAAAGACTGTAAGTGTTGTGTACATTCATTTTCTTCTTAAATAAAAATCATTAAAAATTCATTTTTATCAATGGAAGTTTGAAGAGAATAGATAATATTCAACTAATTTTTTTTAATCTTGCAGATTCCTAAAATTCCTCACCTTTATAAAACTTGGGCTTTCATTTCTTTTAAAATATGCTTCAGACAAAATTATTTTATTAAAGAAAAAAAAAAAAAAAAAACAGAATATGGTGGTGGAGTGTGCCAGTAGTCCCAGCAGCTCTGAAAGGTGAGGCAGTAGGAAGATGTTGTGAGCCCAAGACTTTGAATCTAGCCTGGGTAACATAACACAACCTCATAAAAAAGTGAGAAAATTACCGGTGGTGGAGAATCAACATTTATCTCTTTGTTATAATTCCACATGTAGTCTAAGGAACAAAATTCATGGAAATACTCATGATGTATTTGGAGTAAGAACAATTTCCTTCTACTATTTGGAAGATTCAATGCACAGCTTGATTTGGGGAGGAGAAATTCAGATATTTTATGAAAAGACTCAACATACAATAAGCAATTTTTTTGTTTGTCTCATAACACCAATAAGGAGCTAACAGAGCTCACAAACTCCTTTATAATGGGATAAATGACTCTTGTATTGTAATTGCAAACAAAGCTGCAGATGCAATTCAGAATTCTTTTTATGCTTGCAAATATGTTGCTCATTGTTCCTTGTTTTAGAAGCCACCTTATTTTGCAATGAGAATTCTGTTAGCATCATATTTTTATAAAGACTATATATCTTTTAACATGGATCTATTTTTTCCAGTTGGTGAATGATGTTCCTGGGAAAAATGTTTACTAAATTCATGAGACCAGCACTAGTCCTGCTGCTATAATTAAGGAACAGTGCTTGTACCTTAACCATTAAAATATTCATTTTATAGTCTCATCTCATGGGTAAACTTTTAGCTTACAGCTATTCCAAAAAGTTTTGGACATATTTTATTCATATATCTATGTATACAGGAAACGTGTTCAACATATTTTTCAAAATGTCTTCTTTCTGGAAGGCATAAGGCATTTTAAATTTTTTTTCTGACAAATACTTAAATGAACAATATCAGAGCCCTTATAAGTATATGATATTGTTGATGGTCTTTTTCAATGTTTACAGTTTTTAAAATTTTACACATTTTCATGTTTGTATGGATGGACATTCTAAATAAAATTATAAATCACCATTGGAGAATTTTAGGAGACATTTTATGCACACTCAAACTTCAAAAATTGTTTTCTAAATATAGTGGTTATAAGTTATTGAATGGAACAAAGCAATATTAGTTATAATATTCAAATTTTGTTGATCATTTACAATATTCCTGGCATTATTTTTCTTACTTTAACAATGTTAACATTTCTAATAACCATAATTGCCTAATATATTAGGTACTATTTATTTATTTATTTATTTTTGAGTTGGAGTCTCACTCTGTCACCCAGACTGGAGTGCAGTGGCTGCTCCTGGCCACTGCAGCCTCGACCTGCTGGGTTCCGACGATCCTTCCGCCTCAGACTTCCAAGTAGTCGGAATTACAGGCACACGCTACCACGCCCGGCTGATTTTTTGATTTACTGTAGAGATGAGGTCTTGCTGCCCAGGCGGGTCTCGAACCCGCGGGCTCAGGCAATCCACTCACCTCAGCCTCCCAAAGGCGTGGGATTACAGGCTGAGCCACCGAGCCTGGCTGGGTACTATTTTTATTTCCATTTTCAAGTGAGAAAAATGAGGAACAGAGATTTATTTACTTGCTGAAAGCTACACAGGTAATGAGTTGTAAAACTCCGAGAATCCTAGGCTGTTTGAACAATGCCTACATTTCTAGTTACGTTGCTAATTCTGGTCAATCTAATAGATGGGTTGTTTTTAGTTTCATCATAAATTGCTATTTCTAAAAGATAGAAACTGAAACATGATTTTCAGCTATAAAATTTTCCTCTATATCATCTTCCAGTTGATTGTGGATGACCAATTCATATTTTTCAAATATATTTATTACTGCTAGTTGCAATGCTAATTACCTTACATAATTAAATTGTCTTCTAATGTCTTTGTTTTTGATATTGGCACAATATCAGAAAATAATTGTGCATCTATTATTTGGGGGAACTCATATCTGTTCAATTATCATTTTAATTTTTTCTGGGGAGAGTATATTGAAGTCTACTGACAGATATATAGAAAAGTAGAAATTGTTGTAAAAACCTTGCTTCCAAATAAAACAAAATTAAACACATGAAATGCTTTGTGCATATTATCTTTGTTCTGTGACAGAGAAGAAAACTGCTGAAAATGCCAACTGGCTAAGAAAAAGTAAAATATCCTAGGAATAACAACATAGGAAATCTCATTATCTTTATAGCTTGAAATAATTTAGTTTACTTCTATCGTGTGGAATTTCTTAAAGAATGCTAAATTGTGTACTTGTTTTAAATCAGAGGTCGTTGCTTGTATTGATGTTACTTATTGGTGATGCTTGAATTGTATAATCTTTTAGGACAGTCCTCACATTCTATGCCTTCCTCTTTTTTTTGCAGCTTACCATCCAATTCCTGCTGCAAGATCTTGTAAAGAGAGCAGGAGACAGCAATACTGTAGTCATAGAAATTTGCATGTAGTAAAGCAAGTAAATGCATATTCACCATGTGCATAGTTCATGGAGTGATGAGGACAATGTGAACCTCAGAGGGAATGATTGTTTCACAACAAGGAACTCATGCATTTCGAATTGCTCGACACCTGGGCTTGAAATAAGTCCATACTTCTATTGGTTAATGCCACTGCTGTAGTACTGGCAAGAAGACTGACAGCTTGAAGGGGCATTCACAAAGTCATACAGCACGTTAATTCTGGTAATGTGTCTTTTTTCCCCCTGATTGGCGTGATTACAAGAAAGAAATTGGCCATATCTTTCTGGTTCTGCATCTGGTTACATGGCACCATGAGAATAGAGATTCTGCATTGACTTTATGGATTTTCTCATTATTTTGCGTGTACATTCTGTGGTAAATGTATAAAATACAGAATACAATCTGGCATAAAATTTCTTTCATGTTTCTCATTAAGGTATAGTATTATTCATATCCTTGTCTTTTTCTGATGCCCTTTACTCTCCATAATACCTGGACTTTGTCTTATATGAGATTATAGATTGTAAGGCAGAAGGGATAAAAATCTGATTATTTTCAGTAGATTTACTGGCTATACTGAGTATAAGCTGCTTAAAAGTAACCTAGCATTTCTTTATTTTCTTTTGTTTTTGCATTATCATCGATGCATATTTATGCATATATATTATATATATATAAAGACACACAGAGATACATCTGAAATACATAGCTCTAAGGCTCACAGCGCCCACCTTCCACTCCAGTTGTCCTTCTTAACTTATCCCCTATACACTGTATTTAAGGTTTATTTTGGACTTTTAAACTTGCACCTGCACATGTTGTCTTTAGAGTTACTGGGGGAAAAAAAAAGAAATGGAATTGAATCAACTAATCACAGGTCTAGGGAAGTAAAAACAAAACAATATGACAATTGTTCCTCTGAAACCTTAGAGAACATCTGACAGCACACTCTGTAGTGTGTTTCATATCACTTGAAAACAAGTCCTGCTTTTAATCTGTTATTTGGTTTCAAACCTGCTTTTGATCCATTATTCACTTTGAAATTCAACCTTTGTTCCAACATTCACTTTAGCCATATATTCCAAACTTGTTCAAAAAGACGGTGCAATGTGTTTCCTTAATTTCCCACATCGTAGAAATACATGGAGCTCACTAACAACCAGACTCTTCTCACCTGGCTCCAGCTCCAAAAGGCATAATAATGTGGATCCAAAAAATTATAGGGAAGTTATTCTTGTATTATCAGTTACATGTAGCAACTATGCAAACTAATATCTAAGCAACTATTGGAAGACTTTCCAGCACTCCCTTCAATGAACAGTAAAATTCTGGGTGATTAGCATCTTATCTGTACATTTTGGTTTGTCCTTAGTGCCCAGTAAGTCACATTTTTCTTTATTGCCTGACAACTGAGAAATAATATAAAACTATAAAGAAGACTACCATTGATTTTGCTTATACTGGACAGAATGAAGACAGCACAATGTGACAGCCCTGGGGCGACTGCTTCTTAAATGCCAGAATGGCCCCTGCTGTGAGGGTGCAGGATGGAAGCTAGCCTCTCTGTCGAGCACAGGCCCAGGGGAAACAGTAGCTGAGGTCATTCTTGGGACTGGCTTGTGCTGTGGAGCTACTCTTTCCAAGTTTTACAATCAGCAAATTAATATACTTCCTCAGAGATAATATGAGTGAAACAAAGAGTAGCCAAAAAAACTGCTGGGAAAATTTCCTCCTCATAGATACCAGGAGTGGGGAAAAGGTATTTCTAACAGTATGAGAAGTTACTTTACAGTTTAAAAAGACATTGCTTTCTTAGATAAATCTAATTCCCTTGATAATCTTATTCAGATGATTTATTTGATTAGTGAATGCTCTTTTCATGAAACATAAAACGTTAAACTTTAATTTTTAAGGAATTCTTAAAAATTCTGAAATGTGTTCCAAATCATATGGCATTGATTCACAAAGGATCCATAATGAATACCTTTGTTTTCTAAGAAAGTCTTCAGTATTAATTGTGTGATCTTTTACCATAGGGAACCTTTTGCTACAAAGGGTTTTCAGAATATGAATTATAGTTTCTCATTGGCAAGTAATGATTAACCTTGAGCTGCCAAAATTACTTTAATGCATTTCAATGATAATTCAATTATCCTCGCACAGAAACCACAATACTTGATATTGTTTAATTTTGAAACAATTTGCTATTTTTATAGTTTCAATCATGTTTTTCATTGGTCATCAAAAACTTGAGAGCTTGTAATGAAAATTTCAGATGTAAATAATATTATTAGATTTACATTAGATTTATGTTTGTGAGTATTCTGAAGTCTTAAACAAATGTCTGAGTCTAATTATTTTTATAAACATATTTTTGATACACATTATAACTGGGTCACCTGGTTAGATAGTACTTATCCTCACTTAAAATATTTATATAATTGTCTGTTGCTCTCTCTCGATACTACTCTCGTCTTCTCTCTATAATTTCTGTATGGAGTATCCTACTTTTAAAAAAGTCTTCATATAGATTTTTAATGAATGTGTCTAATAAATGCAAAATTTAATATTTCAGGTGTATTTCAGTAACAGGTAGATGTAATTCGAAGACAGTCTGTAAGTGATTATTATACCCTTGACCATCACTATTGAGAGGTGTGCCGTGGTGTACAAGCTTCCACCTAATTTCATATCCTTCTATATACCTAGCCATAACGGTGACTCGTTCTAACACAACTCCTACCAAATCTCGTTTCCTTATACCGTAGTTCTTCTAAGCCATTCATCTTGCCAACACCAACTTTTGCAATAACTCCATTGTTGTTCTCGAGTTTATAAATGTGATTTAATCCTCAAGGCTGATTTGAAGATTTATGTCTTCAGTGTTGTTTTCAACTGCCAGTGTTAGAATTGTTTAATACTATTTCTGAACCTTGGTTCAGACTGTTGCTTGCTTGCTTGCATTCTCACCTTTGACCCCAAGCTGCTTGAGTAAGGGTTGTTATGCCTGTTGGAAGACAGAATTTCAACCCGTTGCAAGAAGAATCTCACCAATTCATTCCATCTCATTACATAAACTCTACCCCCATCTCACACATACACAAACAACTAAGAAAGTCAGAAAAGATGGTTAGGGCTTTTCCTGTGCATCTATATTTTTGACAATAGAACCAAATGCAGTAAGAGAAACATATACCATCTATTACCTATTATATGATATCACATTGCTACACAGTTTAATATTTCTATTGATACATACAAAACCTACATATTTTGTATACTTATTCTTGGAGACTCAAAAAGATTCTTTAAGTTGCCTCTTATTAGATGTGTTTTGTTAGTTAGGAACAAATAACTAAGAAGAGCCTTCTCACTGGGGTACCTTCAATCAGCAACTCATGTTCAAATTCTAATATTTATTTATCTTTAGGCACATCTGAGGTTTGGGAAAAAATAGGAACTATATATGTTAGGAAAAACTAAATTATTTGCTCCATTAGCTATGGAAGATAGAAACAAATTTATATAACATGAAAATAGCCACACAGTTTACTTAATGAGAAAAATATTTTGTAAGTTAAATGGATACTTGGTGTCTATTATACTCACTCCAAGTAATATTAAATACAGAAATAAAGCAAAATTTTGCTTTTTGAATTTTGTTACTATCAGTGTATTCACAAAGATTTTTTTCATAGTTTTTGTTGAAAATATAGCTGTCACTTAGATTTTCTTATTTGAAGATAGGTTCTTTGTCTTTGATTGCCTTTATGATATATTTATTTTGTATTCTGAAGTTTTATATTTATAAGAGTTTCTCCTTATTATTATTATTTTGAGCAGCAGGATTTATTGAGAAGACAGAGAAACTCCCATGGGAGAGGGAACCTGAAGGGGTTGCCCTATATGAGTTTATTTTACTGATCTTGCTTGAGATTTGTTTGACCATTTTTGAATATGTGATTTAGTTAAATATGCATACTGCATGTAGTGTTTCACTTCAGTTCTGAAGAATTTTCATTCAATCTCATTTAAAATTGCTCCTGTTCCTAGTCGATTTTCTTTCCTATGAGGTCTTTTTTATAACTTGCAAGATCTTGGGCTGTTACCAGACTGCCCTATCACCAAACTACAGGCCTGTCACTGATAGCAAGGGCAATGAAGGGAGCACAGTGAGGGAGCCAAAAGCAGAGTCCCACTGGAAAGGACAAAAAAGGCACCCACCACCATCTTGAAAACTGAACAGAGACATGCTCTAGCTCACTCATCATGGTGCAACAGACCCACTCTCTGTGACTGGTGGGTTAACCACTCAAGGGTTGACCAGGTCCCAGAGGGAATATCCTAAAAGCACAAACTTCAGAGGAACAGGATGAGTGTGGACTCTCAGGCGCCCCACCTCCTACACTGATCCAGGCATAGGACAAAGGGTGCACCAGAAAAGGACAAGGAAGACTCCCCAAGAGATCAGTGGTGAGTCCTGGGCTAACCAAACCCCCTCCATCCCAGCAATTATTTGAATGTCACACCCACATGGTAGGTGCACAACTGAGAGGGATAAATCCAGGTGGAACCTGTACAGCGGCCATGCCAGGAGAACTCTACTCTGGGACAAGCTTGGCTGGGCTACCTGCTGGCCAGCACCTGGGGAGGAGACGATCCCACACCTCCCCACTGGAGGAATCCCCCTGACTTTACAAGAGTGGGAGGGGAGGACTGTTGCCTCACCACTCCCACCACTTCCTCCTCCCCTCTGGCCACATGCAGGGAAGATTGTGAATGATCCCCCAGCCCCACAGGGGATGGCAGGCAATCTCACCTGTGAGTGGCTGAGAGGAATAATAACACAACCTGCCACAAGAGGGCAGTTAGAGGCCAGAAATTCTTAATTCTTTTTAAATTCTCTTAGGTTCTTCTTTTGTTTTGGTTTAGTGTGTGTGTGTGTGTGTGTGTGTGTGTGTGTGTGTGTGTGTGTGTATGTGAGGGTTTGATTTGCATTTCCCCGCTTTTTTTGTTGTTCCTTTTTTAATTCTTCTTTTGTTTGGGAATAGTGTGGGTGCAGATGTGTATGTGAAGGTTTGATTTGTATTCTCTTTTCTTTTTGTTTTGTTCTACTTTTGTTCTAGTTTAGTGTGTATGAATGCATATGGGAGGATTCAATCTACTTTCTGCCCCCTGTTTTTTTCTTCTTCCTTTCTTGTTTTTTGGGGGTGTGTGTAAGTGTGGTGTGTGTGTGTGTGTGTGTGTGTGTGTGTGTGTGTGTGTTTGGCTGTTCTGTTTTTATTTGTGTGTGTGTGTTATTTTCTTTTGATCTTGGTTTTGGTTTTTATTTATTTTCTTTTTTTGTTTTTTGTTCTTGCTTTTACTTTTGTCTTTCTGTGGTTTGGTTTTTTTTGCTGTTTCTGTCCATTCTATTTTATAGTATGTTGCTCTGCTCTCCTCATTACTGTTACTTTATCTTGGACTCAAGGGTACACAAACATACCATTGAATCATCATACAGGGTGGTGATGAGGAGTGGGTCTTAGGAGGCTCATACCCCAGTCAGTTAACTGTAATTTACAAGTAGTTTCTGAGTCCCAGCTTCTTAACCTCCACCTAATTCAATTATCAAAATTGCAGGAAACAGCAAAGCTTCCCATTGCCAGCCCTGTTTCAAAATAGAACAAATTCAGAGACTCTGATCACAGCAAAATAGAGGACTAAGCAAACAACAGAAATGAAAGTATCACCCACTGCCACTGAATAATGGAATTAAAGAGAAAAGAAAAAGATCTATCACGAATGAAAAACAATCAAGGGAGAACACAAATAATCCCCAGTGTACCAAAGAGGCAACATCTGAAAAATCAGACTACTGAGTCCAAACAATTGATATCACCAATGATTGGTCCCAGAATACAACAGGGATTAGGAAATGGATGGAAAGAGTGAATATGACTCAAGAAAGACATGGTGTAACACTGAAAGAACTTGTAACAGATATTTTGGTAATAAAAATCTTAATTCAAGAAATAAATAATAAGATGATAAGCATGGAAAGCAGAATTGGCCAAGAAGAAGAAAGAATCTCAGAGCTTGAAGACCAAAACATGGAATTAACCCAATCACTTAAAAACATAGAAAGAAAACTAAGTAAAAAAGAACATAGCCTCCAAGAGATATGTGATTGCATCAAGAGGCCAAAACTATGTCTGATTGTTATCCCAGAAGAAAAAAGGAAAAAGGAAAATATCTCGAAACATGTCTTCAGGGAGGTTATCTAAGAAAACTTTTCCTCTCACTAGAGATGTGACCATCCAAACACAAGAGAGTCATCCAGCAAGACATCAAAAGAGAAGACAAACTCTTAGACCCATAGTAATTCACCTCCACAAAGTAAGTATAAAAAAAAAAAATCATAAAGGCAGTGAGAGAGAAAGGCCAGACTGCCAACCAGAGATGACCAATCAGAATAGAGGCAGACTTATCAGCAGAAACACTACATGCTAGAAGAAAGTGGAGTCCAATTTTCAAAGTCCTCAAAGATAAACAATTTCTACCATGAATTTCCTACAAAGCCAAACTTGACTTCATCAGAGTTGCAGAATTAAAATCCTTCCAGACTTCCAATCCCCAAATATTATACTGCTTCCAGACCAGCTCTTCAGGAACTCTCAAGAAGCACAGAAGAAAAGAAAAAGAAAGAAAGAAAAACCATGCACTTCATGCACTTCCCATGAATGCAAGAAAACAGAGTCAACACAATACACTACACAACAGCAAAACTAAAAACACATATATCAATCCAAAAGTTAAAAGAAAAGAAAACAGCCTTATAAGAGCCTCATGATATGGATAAACTCTCACATTTCATAACTAGTGTGACTATCAATGAATTAAATATACCATGGAAAATATATAAATTGGCAAACTATATTAAAAAAAAGACAACAACTCATGACCCAACAATATGCTGACACCAGGAAGCACATCTCACTATACAACATGTCTACAGACACAAAGTAAAGGATGGAAAACAAACTTTCAGGCCAATAGAAAACAAATGAAGGCAGGAGTCATGATTTTAATAAAACACAAAACAACTTTCAAGCTATCAAAAATTTTAAAAAGATGTGGAAGGACATTATATAATGTTATAGAGTCCATCCATCAACAAGAAATATCCATCTTAAATATATATGCTCCCAACAAAGTGTCACATGGATTTATAAAGCAACTACTAAGTAAACTAAAAAAGGTTATTGACTAACACTATCATAACTGGGGACTTAAATACCCAACTAACAACCCTAGATAGATCATTGAGGCAAAAAAATCAACAAAGAGATCTAGATCCTCAACTTGATGTTTGACCAAATGAACTTAATAGGCACCTACAGAACACTATACCTCAAAACCACAGAATATACATTCTACTCATGACTACGTGGAGCATACTCCACATCCTTGGCCATTAATCAAATAGAAACAAATTCCATAAGATTGAAATACTACCATGCACCTTCTCAGACCACAGTGGAATAAAAAGAAATATCACCATCAACAAAATCCCCCAAACACACAAAAATATGAACACTAAACCACACAATGCTGAACAACTCCTGGTTCAATGTAGAAATCAAACAGAAATTAAAAACTTCTTGAAAACAAATTTTTAAAAGATGTATTTTACCAAAAACTCTGGGATGTCATAAAATCAGTACTAGAGGGGAATTTGTATGTCTATGAACATGCACCAAATAAACCAGAAACATCACAATTAAACAGCCTACAAATCACCTACAGGAGCTGTAAAGACAAGTCCACCAAAATCTTAATATCACCAGAAGAATCCACATCACCAAAGTAAAAGCCCAAATTAGGATATAGAAGAAAAAAAATCATAGAAAAAAATTAATGAAACAAAATGTGGCTTTTCAAAGGATAAATAAGATTTACAGACCCATAGCCAGACTGACCAAGAAAAAGAGACAAAAAACCCAAATAAACATAATCAGAAACACAAAAGATCACATTATCACTGACCCAGAAAAATACAAAAAACTACCACAGATTACTATGCACACCTGTATGGAAACAAATTCTGAAACCTAAACAAGATGGAGAGCTTTCTGACATCACACAACCTCCCAAGGTGGAAGCAAGAAGAAATAGAAACCCTAGATAGACCAATAAACACCTTGGAAATTGACTCTATCATAAAAAAAACTATACATACACAGAAAAAGTCCTAGATCGTGTGACTTTCCAGTGGAATTCTACAAGACATACAAGGAGAAACTGATATCAATTCTATTGAAAAGATTCCAGACAATCAAGAAAGACAGAATTCTCCCCAGATCATTTTATGAAGTTAGCATCACAATAATACCCAAACCAGGCAAAGACCGAACAAAGAGAGAACTTCAAGTCAATATTCCTGATAAACATAGATGAAAAAATTATCAACAAGATTCTAGCAAATTGGATCCAACAACACATCTTAAAATTTACCCACCATGACCAAGTAGGCTTCATTCCCAGAATGCAGGGCAGGTTTAACATCCCCAAGATCATAAATGTAATTAAATACATCAACAGATGTAAAGACAGGAATCATATAATTATGTGATTAGATGCAGAAAGGGTTTATGACAAAATCTAGCATCCTTTCTTGATAAAAAAACCCTGAACATCTAGATATAGAGGAGAAATACCTCAAAATAGCAAAAGCCACCTATGATAAATCCTTAGCAAACGTATTACTACAAGGACAGAAATTGTGAGTATTTCCATTGAAAGCTGGAACAAGACAAGGCTACCCACTGTTACTCCTCCTGTTCAACATAGTGTTGGAAGTTCTAACAAGAACAATCAGACAAGAGAAGGATATCAGGGATATCCAAATAGGAAAAGAGGACGTTAAGTTAAACCTCTTTGAAAATGATATCATCCTATACCTGGAAAATCCAAGAAATCTGTCAAAAACCTCCCTGCACTGATAAAGGACTTTTGCAAAGTCTCAGGGTCCAAAATAAATGTGCAAAAGACAGTTGCATTCTTATACATCAACAACAAGCAGGTAGAGAATCAAATAAAAAATACAGCCCTATTCACAATAGCCACACACACACAAAAGAATACCTCAGCATCTTCCTAAGCAGAGAAGTGAAAGACATTTACAACAAAAACTACAAAACACTGCTCAAAGAAATCAAAGAAGACACAAACAAATGTAAAAATATTCCATGGTCATGTATTGAAACAATCAACATTGTTAAGATGTCCATCCTATCCAAGGCAATCTATAGATTCAACGCAATACCCATTAAATTACATCATCCTTCTTCTCAGACCTGGAAACAGCAATGCTGTCATTCACATGGTGACAAAAATGATCATGAATAGCCAAAACAATCCTTGGCAAATGAAAAATAGCAGAAGGTATTACACATCTGGATTTTAAACTTTAGAATAAGGCTATAATAATCAAAGCAGTCTGGCACTGGTACAAGAACATACAGACCAATGGAACAGGATAGAGACTCTGGAAGCAAAACTTCAATTTCTCAACCAACTCATCTTTGACAAAGCCTCCACTAACATTCACTGGGGGAGGGGAGAACCTATTTAGCAAATGTCAACTGTGTATCTGATAAAGGCCATTCAGAATCTACAAGGAACTCAAACATGCTGAAAGCAATAAAGCAAATAGCTTAATTTTCGAAAATGAACAAAAGACATAAGTAGACAGTTCTCAAAAGAACCTTTATGTGCAGCCAACAGACAGACGAAAAAATGCTCAGCCCCACTAGTCATCAGAGAAATGCAAATCAAAACCACATTGTGATATGACCTAATTCCAGTAAGATGGCCATCATTAATAAAACAAAAGCAGCAGATGCTGGTGAGAATGTGGAAAAAAGGTAATGCTTCTATACTGTTGGTGGTAGTGCAAACTGGTTCAACCTCTATGGAAAACAGTGTGGCAGTTTCTAAAAGAACTAGAAATTGATCTTATACATGACTTGGCAATCCCCTTCTGGGAATATACCCAGAGGAATCCAAATCACTCTACAGAATAGATACTTGCATATGCATGTTTATTGGAGCACTATTCACAATAGCAAAAATTGGAACCAATCATGCTGTCCATTCAAAGTGGAGTGGATGAAAAAAATACGGTACATGTACATGATGGAATATTACGCAGCCACGAAGAACAAAATTATGGACTTCACAGCAACTAGGATGGATTTGGAGTCTATCATACACAGTGATCTATCACAGAAACAAAGAACTAAGTACCACATTTCTCACTCGTAAGTGGACACTAAAGACCTATCATAATACCACAAAAAAGAATTGGCAGTAGCTAGTCACTGCTGGGTTAGGAGGACATAACATAATAAGGGTGCCTGATCCCAATCCAGGTGAAGTGAGGACCAATGGGAGACCCAAATCTTCACCTGTATCCAAACCACTTATGTATGGAATCCCAACTTTTAACCCACAACTATTAAATTAAATTTTAAAAAGATCTTCTCACTTTACCTTTCATAGTTTTAAATCTTTATATTTTTCCTCTAATTGTTTTTCTGTGTTGTATTTTGAATAATTGCTTCTGACCTACTTTCCAGCAGTATTCAATTTGTAGTCAAATAAATCCATGGAGTTTTTATGTTTGTTATTCTTTCTTTCTTTCATATCTAGAAGTGTAATTTAGTTATGTTTTAAGTCTGCTAGGCCATTTTTGTATGTATCAATAATCTCATTTTAGAAGCTATGGAGATAGTTATATTACCAGCCCTGAAATCTTGGCATTTGCAACCTGATGTCATGAGTTAGTTTTTTTTTTAGCCTTTATTCACTCACTAATGTGTTCATTTCAGGCTCTTTCCTGGGATTCTATGCTAGATGCCCATCTGTTTTCTTCAGGTAATCCACATGTTCTCCTAGACTAGTCCAATTTTCTCATGCCTCTTGCAATTATGTGCTTATAACTTCTACATCTAAATTTTTAGACCCATAATTGTATGCTGCCTACCAGTTGGCACTTCATACATTTTTATGAAACACCTAAAATTCATGTAAAATATATACTGAATACATTCTCTATCTTCCTCTTACTTTCTTCTTGCCTTATTTTGATGAGTAACCCCACATTCTAGGCAGAATTTCTAATTGAATTCTATGAATTTCTTTAATTTTTCAAGCTCAATACAGTGTTGTATTTTACATCATCATAATACATCTCAGATATGCTCTTCATTTTTATCTTCTTTGCTATTTCCTCAGTTCATTTCTGATTCATAAATTCTGTAGCACTAATCCCTGTACTGTCTTCTACAAATTATGTTTTACCTATTACTGATCTTTGTTTTTCTGGGACAATTTTCCTGAAATTGAGATCGAATCATGAGTTTCTCCTGCCAGAGACAAAAGGTTTGCCTATATCTTTCAGAATAAATTTCAATTTTTTAATGCAATGTAAATTATTCAGGTTTGATCTCATTCTTTTTTTCTACTGCATGTTCTATCTTTTTCTTTCTTGTTTTCTATCACACACACGTGTGATGAAAATATTATAAAATGGTTTATGCTCTTTAGAAAAACAACACTTGCTTTTAAACCTTCCTGAGAATATTTGTTTTACTGGCATTTTCTTATTTATTTAGAAACTCAGTTCAAATTTTTATACCTATTGAGGACATTGTTGTCTTTCAAATAAAATTGCTCATTTCTCCTCTTTGTTTTTCCATATTCTGTACGTTTTCCATAATTTTTCTTATCACTCAGTACACAAACTATATGCTTTTACAGATAAATTTAAATTATTAAGGAATTAAGCTATCTTTCATTTCCATGTATTTCTAGAACTTATGACATTACGTTATATATTGTAGATGATCAATAAGAGCTTCAGATATATGAACAATTTCATGCTTTGAAGTTTTTTTGTTATTAATATGAATGCCATCTTTACTTTACAGCAATATAAACCTTCCTCATTTTTTTATGAATCAATCCAAGTCTCATCTTATCCAGAGTGCATTTGCTGGCCATTCCAACTCTCCATTTTTACATACTTGTGCTCTCTCAATGTTGATGAGACTTAATTGGTCTTGTGTTAGAGTAGAAATATATTAAATTATTATTATTATTGCTTTTATTTTTACCTAATTCCTAATCTCTGGAAACAGAATATGAGATGGGAATGGCAGGTGTGCAAATAGATTTCCTGCTTAAGTCTCTCTTGTATAGAAGATAATGTTATTACTTGGGAAGTAATCATAGAGAAAGTGACTAAAATTTTTAAACTAAAATTTAATTGATATTTTGCAATTTTCAAATTAATATTTGCAAGTTAATGAGCATTGAAATTTTCCCCAAGGTCAGTTTATTCATTTTAGTAGTTTTACCATGGATGAATAATTAGCAGTAGAAGTTATAAAATTGTATCACCAATTGTTCTACTTGCTGTGTTCATTTTTTTTTTTATTGCTGTGTAACAAATTACTAAAAAGTTAATAGTTAAAATAGCACATTTATTTATTATTCCACCATTTCCATGAGTCATAAATTTGGTATGGTTTCTCTGAGTCTTTTGTTCGTGAGTTTGCCTGACTGAAATCAAGGTGTCATTTAATACTGTGATCTCACCAGTGACTCATAGGCCTCTTCCAAGCTCTTTGGTTTGACAGATTTCTGTTCCCAGTGGTTATAGGACTGAGGCTCCTGATTCCTACTTTTTAACACCCAGATCCTAGTAGTCTCATCTTTTAGAGACCATCCAACATTCCCTGCCATATACCCTCTACATTATTTTTAGTTTATTTCTTTCAGACCAGCAGGAAAATTTCTGCTATTGATTCTTGAATCTGTTAAAGACTCAACTCATACCCAATTAAATTCACAGCTATTGCCATACTAAAAAAGGAGAGGAATATCCAAAATGTGTAAACCATTTATATGAATTTTTGTATACCTAACCCTGAATTGTACCCCACATCTTTAAAATTAAAAATTAAAAAAAAAAAAAGAACTCTGTCTGCCACACTTGTTAAATGATGTTGTGTAAATATTGAGGGTATTTGTTGTCAAAAATGAAAAGTGTAGATGAAATAAATGACTCTAAAATTGTTGTGTAATATATACCACTTTAAGTCTTAAAATTGGTTAGACTGGAAAATACATAAGTCTATTCCTCTGTGTTTCAGATTCTTTCATTTCCAAAAGGCTTAATACTTAATTTGCCCACAGTCACAAAGAACATTTGTTGTTGATCAAATTAGTTGCCCAAAGGAATAGACCTCTGTTAAATGAATAGCATATTCATATATGTGTGTGTGTGTGTGTGTGTGTGTGTGTGTGTGTGTATGTATATGTTAAAACAGCTATTTTATTATTGATGAAAAAAGTATAAAAACATTTTGATGCTTCAAAATACAATGCACAATGATAAAAATGAGTTACTAAGTATAGGATTGTATTCAACTGTCAAGTGGTCATATAAAAACTTTAAAATCTGTCTGTTTGACTATTATATTAAAATAAATAAAAGAGAAAGATAACTTATAGAGTGCTTATAGAAATTAGCAAAGCAAGTCTTTTCAAACATAATCTGTTATGTGAAAAATATAGTCTCTTGTCTTCCTCTTGACAGGTTATGTCACCTATAGAAGAAAGACATTCTTTCTTATGGAACTTGTATGCACACTTTGGAACTTATAGTGTCTAACTGTCAAATCCTCTAAGTAAAAGCAGAATACAGAAGCATTTAATTTACCACAGGGTCATTTTAATCTTGATTTTAAAAGAACAAAAGATCTATAGTGTTTTTTTAAAAAGTACATCTAGGAGGTTTTGTCACCTTTGCATAAGATTCCTAACTTAATTAAAATTTTCTTAGAAAGATGAATAGTTAACAATGAAGAAATATTACAAGGAAAGAAAACTCAAAATATCAGTGAATTCTAAATCTACTTTTGCCTTGAGTACGTATGCAGATTTTAGGAAATTTAAACTTTCAATTGGTAAGAACGATCAAATTCAAAGCAAAGACAACTGGAAGGAGGAAATAAAAAAGAAGGAAAGAAGGAAGGAAAGAAGGAAGGAAGGAAGGAAGAGAAAGAAAAGAAATGAAAGAAAGGAAAAAAAAAGAAAGAAAAGGAAAGAAAAACCTTTTGCTTCAATGTGCTGAAACTTCAAAGTATTAACACCATTAGGACTAGAGATTCCTCTCACAGAATTTTACTTAGGCAATCTAGTAAACTTCATATGCGATGCAACCCCAAAAAACCAGAATTATTTTTGGAGGGTCGCCCCTTGTAGTACAGTCTTCCTTCCCTAGGTGAATGTACAAGAAACCCATTGGTATCAGTGTACCAGTTAGCGTTGTTGTGGGAGACTGCGTTCAGCTTTAGTAAATTTTCTTTTTTTTTTTTACAATTCTTTCAATGCATTTCCCCATTTCATGATTTTACATAACAACATGCGGTCGTGACATTTGTTTTCTATTAGGGAAAATTGTTGCAGAAATAGTTGTTATGTCACAGAAAGCTTAATGAGTCAGCTGCTGTAAAACACAAGTTATAAATAATTTTCCTATTTAAATAAGGTAAAATGTAGATTGATGATTAACTTTGTTCTAGGTGTTCTTCAATCAGCCAGACTGAAGAAAAAGTAGTAAGAATTAAATTCATAAAACCATCTTGGAAAATGCCATCACTATTGATGGACTCATAGAGTTGAGTAAGATGTTGTGCAGTTCCTGTTAGTGAATTTTATCTGAAAATTTGGGGATTAAGTGAGTTTCTGTTAAATTTGTGCCTTGGTTGCTCACAACTGAACAAAGAGACAACTACTTGGCTGCATGGTGTGCTTTGAAGGAGCAGTTGGAGATTGACCTGTTTTTTTTTTCCCAAAGTCATAGCCGGGCATGCATCCTGGTGTTATGATTATGACTCTGGAACGAAATGGCAATCAAACAATGGAAAACTGCCACTTCCTATGAAACAAAATAGCACAAGTGATGTCAAATGTGAAAACGACGATTTTTTTTTTTTTTTTGGCTTAATCTGAGAGGGACTGTGTGCTCAGAATTTGCTCCTCTGGATCAAACTGCCAACCAAAGTTTTGATCTGGGAGTTTTGAGAAGACTGTGTCACAATTTGTGAAAAAAAGTCCTAAGTTGTAGAAAAACGTGATTGGTTTTTCCACCATGATAACTCATCTGCCCACACCGCTCTGAGTCTTCAGCAGTTTTTGAGCAAAAATGACATGACTCCCATACCCCACCATCCCACTCATCTGATCAAACCCTGAGCAACTTATGTTTGTTTCCATGGATGAAAAAAGTTCTCTAACAAAAACATTTTGCTAATGTGGATGAAGTGCAACAAAAAAACGGCAGAAGTATTCAAAGGTATCAAAATTTATGATTTCAAAAAATGTTTTGAGCAGTGGAAAAAATGTCAGGATAAGTGTATTGCATCAAACGGAGAATACTTTGAAAGAGACGATGTTTAAGCATGTAATAATAAATACATTTTTGAAAATAAATTAATCCTGTTTGGGGGGGTTCCCTGTCTTTTACTATTGATTCAGTTTAATCAGGTCCTACCTCAGTCCTTTTGGCAGACTCTTGTACAACCTGAAGGACAATAAACACTCAATTTATGCCACAAATTATTGCTATTGATAATATTTTAAGTTCTCTGTTCATCACATAGTCAATAATATTCAGAAACACACACACAAAAATAAGAAGACACTATGAACGAGAGCTTCAGGAGAAATACAAATAAAACAAAAACAAATTATTAAAAGCTTCAGCTAATAGTATTACCAACATAGATGATAAATTAACTACGGATAAAGAAACATATAAAAAAACAAAAAGATTGGTGATGCCTACAAGAAAGAGAAAACTAAATAAAAGAATCAGAGCCAATTTGAAATAGAAAAATCAACATTCTCAAGTAAAATTTGTGATAATTAAAAGATTATTAGAAAACATGAAAGAGAGAATTAGTAAACTGAAAAATTATTAAGAGTACTGAAGGGAAATACAAAAGAGATTATTTACCAAATGACATTGCAATATTGTCATCTATCTAAGACGTTTCTTAAATAAGATAACAGACAGAACATTCCTCTCTGCAGTATTTCATGATTATATTTCTGAACAAGTGACTTGAATTTTTCATGGTTCACTTGTATTATTTGTTCAATTTATTTGGTACATTATGTTTCTCAAAAGGCTCTTTTATAAAAAATGTTCTAGAAAACTCTGACGCTTTTAAAAATGCTGATAATACATTTTCAGAAAAAAATAAGGGTTTTCTTTCTCTACTAATAAAGCAAATAAATACAAAGATTAGTAGTGAAAATATTTCCATTACTGGAACAAACAATTTTTCTAATAAGGATTGAGGGCTAGATCTTGAAGTTCCTTTTAAAACGACAAAATAAAACAAGCTCTGTGTAAACTCAGTAGTGAACTATAATTAAAAAAATCAAAAGCATTTTATATTATTTTTGAACACTGAGGAGAATTTAAAAAGTACGTATATCTTTCCTTTAATACTGAACTTCTTTTATTGTTGTTATCACTAGGCCCATAGAAGTTCAGGAAATAAATGAAAACTGAGGATGAATTCCATTCCAGTTCAATTTTGTAAATATTCTATAATAAGCAGGATAATGTGCACATGAAAGTCAAATGAAGTCAATACTCTTAACTCATAGAAAACATAATTATAATTAGGTCGATTCTCACACAGGGGTATCATTTATTTTGTCATATAAAAGAAATGTAAGACAATTAACAGTTTCCAAATTAGCTTGATGGGAGAAAACTTACATGAGAGCAATACATTACTTATTAATGAAGTTACATTCCATAAAGGAGTTCCTCCAAGGAATTTCCTTTTGAAATAATATTTATGTACAACTTAGCAGAGGTGAGCATTGATTGCTTATCTCAATTGCAAATTTAGCAAGCTCCCCAGAGGAAAAAGCACACAGATTGTTTTACTGAATTGTTGTGGGTGGTTTAAAATTATGATGAAAGGCAATGTAAAAATAGAAATCATGTGGGTTTCTTTATTTTGCTTGAAGGGAATGCTACTAATTTACTTTTCCTATAAAAAGTCAATGAAATTAGAATTTATATTTTGCTTCCAAATTGGCAATGATGAAGGGGAAATTAAGTTAATCAGCTTGTTATAGTTATTAGTTCTAGATTGTTCATCTCAGCCCAGTCACTGAATGTGAGTGCTGACTCAATGGTAGAGAATATAGGATAAAAAATAAATGAGAAATAGTGTTATAAAATCTTGTGGCTTATTGAGTATATGTACCAATGTGAATTTAGAACAGTCAATAAAGATTTAGTTACAATAAGTATAGCACAACTAGATACCTTATAGAAATACAGAAAATTGACTAAATAAAAAAAATTTGTAAGAGAGGAAGTAAGAATAATACTGGTAATCAAAGATATGCAAATTAAGTAACAAAAATATTTAAAATGCAATTGTTTGAAAAAAATGTTATGTGTCTGATAGCTTTAGTTGCTGACAAGAATTTGGAGCAACAAGTTGGTTGGTGGGAATATAAATTGTTGAAATCAAGTTACTAACTAATTTGACAGTATTTAATAAAATTGGAAATGTATCATTATGCTGATGACTCAACAATTATTTTCATACATATATTTGTGAAAAGTAATAATATATGGAATTCTTCCTGAGACTCACATATACACCTATGTAAAAGTCTTCATTACAATATTGTCTCTAGACACTTCCAATGAATTTGGTGCATATAGTTATTTTAAATCCATAACAACCTATCATTTATTCATCTATACAATCAACAAATTTTAGTACATGCTTGATTCTGAGAATTAAACAATTTCTTCCATCAAGAAATTTACAGTTTAATGAGAAAAATAGACCATAAACTTGCAAACAAATAACTTTAGAATTATAAATGTATCCTCTGAAGAAATTAGAGTTCAATGACAGAAATAAATAGATGCAGTGGCAGATGACTAGTTGCGGAGGGAGATGTATGCCATTTAAGATGAGACATGATGTTTAGAAAAGACAACTGTGTAGTGAACCCAAATAATGACTACCAGGCAATGTAAATGGTTTGCCTTGGGGTGTATTTAAAAGATGCACAGAGTCCAGTGTGATTGGAACAACAAGAACCAGAATCAGAGTTACTTAAAATGTGATGAAAAATGTGTACAAGGGCTAGGGTTTGTAGACCATGTGCAAGATTTAGATTTTATTCAAAGTTCCATGATAAACCAATAGAAGAGTTTTGCTAGGTATGTCAGGGTCTGATTTATGACTTTTCAAAACATAAAAATGATGATATAGACCGCTTTTAAAGACCATTAGCAATTTAGGGTGTGGTGGACAGTAGTAGAAATCAGAGACTAGTAAGAGATTAAGGAAACAGTTCAACCAAGATGTGGCCTGGATTGTAACAGTGGCACTGGAGAGGAAGACAAAGAGATGAATATTAGGTTTATATTGATGGTGACACTAACAGCACTTGCTGGTATTTTGGATACAGGAGAAGGAAGAATAAAGAAAGCCTCCAGGGGTTTGTTTGAGAAGCTGTAGGTATGATTGAGATATGATTTGCTAAGATAAGAATTGCATTCAGGTCATGTGCACTAAGGACATGTTACCTTTGAGATTTGTATGTGCAACATGAAAAATAGCATTAATAACAGGCAAAAAAGAGATCTAACAAAAACTTAAGTTTCATTAGTTGCCACAGAATGGTGTATGGAGAGAAACAAGCTAGGCCAGGGAATAAGCCCCGGAGACTGCATCATGAAGCTGTCTGAAAGGTTATTGGAACGGTTATTAGAAAAAACAAGATAAGGTCCATTTTTTGAAAAACAGAGAGGAGATGATTTTGAGAAGAAGCGGATGTTCAGTTGTGATAGAGGAACAGATAAGTCAAATGAGAACATAATAAGATCTCTGAACTTGAAAAAGTAAAGTTGCTAAAGATCTTGACAAGAACCATTTTGATGTAGTAATGGGAAAAGAAGCTAAACTCTAGAGCACTGAGGAGTAAATCGAAGGTGAGAAAATAAAGTCTGTGTGGCTAGTTCTTTCTAAAAGTTTATCTACGTAGGTAAGTATAGACTTGAAGAAGCAACTGAAAAGAATTGTGGGGAAATTGTTTTAAGAATATGAAATAACAAGACAAATTTGTATGCTGATATGAATTCTCTTCTAGAGAGGGAGAGAATGATGGTTGAAGAGATGAGAAGAATGAGCGAACAATGGGGGAAATATCTTAAGATAGCTAAAGGAGATGAAATACAGTGTAAATGTTGCCGAATAAGAAGGAGGGATACACTTTGAATTTAACCCAAGGGAACACAAGATAAGTGAAGAAGCAGATTGAATGATTGAAGAATGCTAAGGTGTTTGAGGAGAAAATACATGAAATTATTGTTTTAGGATAAAAATATAAACTTTCTACATAAGCGTTTTTGAATTGCCATAGGAAGTTGAGTGCCCTCTTGACAGCTGGTATAATAAATTTAACTAAAATTTCACTTTAAGTCAACCTAACTGACGTGTGACTCTTCATCTATTCACACTTGCTTTGGAGTAGAACTTGTTGAGTCCTTATAATATTGAGGTTGTTTTAGCTGAGCAAGGAAGAAGATAAATGGAATGAGGGTTGCATCTTTTTGCAAAGGAGCATTTATTTTGTCGGATTATGAACTCTAAGTTGCACATAACATAAGAGAAGATAGAGTGGTGTCGATAGACAGTAAGAGAATGATGTGTTTAATAACTTGGAGATGATAAGAATCTACTTGAAAAAGAGAACTGGAAGTAAAGAGACCGGGACAAGTGATTGGCATTTTTTGTCTTCGTATTAGATTTTTTGGAACTAGTAAGCTAGGGAATGTATAATTGAGAAGGAGATGAGAGGTCAGTAGAGATATGGGCAAGGAAACAGGTAAGATGTTGCATTTCTGGAGAGAATAATAGGAAATATAGTGAGAACACAGGAAATATCTTCGATTAGCATGGAGAAATGAGAGAAGGTTGGATAAATGACAGTAATATTGTGCATTCTCAATTTTAGATATCAGTTATATTAAATATTTCTAATAGTATGTTTAAACTGCTCCTGATTTGGTTGATTTTAGATGGACTGTTTGACTTTCTGCTACATTGCAAGGAGCGTTTTTTTTTTCTCAGTTACATAAACATTGCTTTCCTTATCTTCTCTCCAGTCTCCACACACAGTTTTGGTTAGTATTTTGTTCAGCAGGTGAACATAAGCACAGTCTTAAAGTGGTTAAATATTCAAATATGCCTGGAAGTCTAGAACTGGCTTTTCAGGGCTCTCGAGTGCCTTATTGCTGGTTCTCCCCACATCTTTCCTGGAACAGAGCAGGATTTCAGCACCATGCTCTAAAGTGTGTGGTGGGTGATTTCTGATTTGTCTAGCTGTAAACATTGACATATTTAAAAATGTTATCCTGATTATATTCCTATTCTAACCTTCTTAACAGATCACTGCTCCAATATCAAACAACATGTTTAAACCCTCATTTTACACCATTCTTTATAAAAATATATTTTACCTCTTCACTCTTTATGATTTGGCATGAGTGTCCCTATTCTTCTGTTCATCTGTTTTTCCTTGCCTCTGTCCAGGCAAGTGTTGGCCTTGCTTTAAGATCGATAATTCCTGCATTAAATACTATATACACAAGTAAATGGTAGTAATAGAAAACCATTACCTAATAACTTTGATGTGCTACGCTATCCCATATCATGAGTATGATTGGAAAGTTACCTATAACTAATTATTTTCACTTGTTTGTGCTAAACAAGAAAAGACAATTTGTCTGATTGACTAGTTCTCTACAACACGTTCTCCAGCTGAAATTTGCAAATATCTTAGTGAGCTATTTATTATAAAGGGGACAATTCACACATTTGAAAGTTTGCATAGACAGTAACTTAGAAAATGAAATTCAGCAGTTGTTATGAAGCCATTCCAATTTGCTTCAAGTTCTCTACTTCCTATTCCTATGTGGCCTTTTTTTGGTGGTGGTTGAATTCTATTCGTGAATAATGGATTTGTAGTGTTTCACACCTCACTCTGTTTTCCCATCATGCCATCACGTTTTTCTACATTCCCAATAATATTAGATAGCCTCTGGAGTCTACTTCTTTCCTAAAAGATGACCCTCTGGAAACATTATTTAAAGTAGTATGAACAGCAATAGAGAGAGCAACAAGTTTCTACCAGTCAGCTTAAGAAATAAAGGGTACAAATCGAGTTGTGTATTTTTGAATTTTGTTTGTTTGCTCTCAATCCTTGTATTCCCCTCAGCCACTAGTTTTTATTAATTATCATTGTGGTTAATTTTTAATTTGTGCTTTATTTTCTTGCGTTTCTTAAATATATATTTTTATATATATACACTTATGTATATACTGCTAGACATACATGTCACTAAACATCATATAACAAGTTGGTATGTACTAAAACTTTACTTGAATGTCATATTATGCAGATAATTCATCAGTTTTCTCTTATGTCTACATTTAATCTCAGATCATTATTTCCACAGCTATATAGTAGTAATTTATCCCACAAATTTACCACAAGCATTTATCAATTCTGAAGTTGATTAGTTTTTAAGATGTTTCTTTTTTTTTCTCCTATAAAAAATGTTGCCATGGAGATTTTTATATGGTATATTTGTGAGTCTCAGGAAGAAGTTCATATATTATTACCTTTCTCAAATATATGTATGAAAATAATTGTTGGGTCATTGGCATATTGATACATCTCCAATTTTATTAAATACTGTCAAATTACTTAGTAGCTTGATTCAACAATTTATATTCCCATCAACCAACTTATTGCTCCAAATTATTGTCAGCAGCTAAAGCTATCAGACACATAACATTTTTTCAAACAATTTAGCTTTAAATATTTTTGTGCTGCTTAATTTGCATACCTTTGATTGCCAGTATTATTCTTTTTTCCTCTTCTACAAATGTTTTCCTTTCATTTAGTCAATTTTCTAGTGAATATAGTCATTTTAATTGATTTGTTAAGAAATATATACAAAGAATGTATTATTTATTGGATTTGGACACATTGTCAGTATATAACTTTTATTTACACTTTTCTAAAGCCGACAGAAATTTTTTTAATATTGTTTTTTTATCATTTAATGCCATTTTCCTTAAGGGTTTATCATCTTTTCTGTTTGTTTCTTGTTTACGAAATCCTCTATGAGGTTACAAAGGTTTTTAAAAATCTTCTTTCTTTTAATAAAAGTTACACAGTTTTGAATCTACTATTGAATCTACTATTGAAAAGTTACACAGTTTTGAATCTTCATATTGAATCTACTAGTATAGACTTTTGTGAATGAGTGAAGTAAAGACACCATTTTATTTGGTTTTACTGGAATAATGAATTAATTTTTCCAGTGCCTTTGCTGACGCCTTCCCCGGTGAACTTTACTTTTGACAATCTCCTCTTAGTCCCAATTGGGCTTGTGACTGTTGATCTGCTACACAGCTGTCATTTCAAACTTTCTTTTTTATTACTCTGAGTTAGATCCACATTTTCTAGATAGAGTCCAGTAACTTCCTAAGAAAACATGTGTGGGAAGCAAAACATCTTACTCTTTATATGGCTAAATCCTATCAAGCAGATCTTGAAACCTGTACCTCAAGCAGTAAATGTTGTATAAAGCTCTTGGTTTCTTCAGGCAGATTGCCAGCATTTGTATTCCGGCTCTTCTACTTACTGCCTATGTGACCATCATGTTAATCACCAAACTGGGTATGTGCACCCCCTGGGAATTCATGAAGACTTTAGAATTTGTAAAGGGGTATAGAGAGTTCAAAAGAATTGATTTTCATATCCCAAATCTACGTATGTTCACACACATGCATATGCAGTTTTCTAAAATTTAGTTGACTATGAAGGAACCTTACTTGGCTGAGATTTTTGTGCCTCTTTTCTACCTATCTTTTTACAATTGCCTTTCTATGATTTTACTAAAAAGTACAAGTACATGCCTTCTGTTCATCCTAAAACTAGTAATGGTCATATAATCCTACAGTCTCTGTGAGTAAAATGCTTTTGGAAACTCACAAATGGCAATTCAAAATGCTGTTCATGAGTGATTCTAACAACTGTGTAGCAAATAGTTTCGCAAAAGAGGTGTGAAACATTTTGTACATATACATTTTTAAAATTACTTTCAACATAATTGAAAGATGACTTGATTCAGTTGTCAGTTGAAATATCATTTAGCATGCGAGTGAGTAGTTTGATCCCTAGTTTAAAAAAAAAATTGTGAATGAATTCTCAAGCTTGCCTATAAGTAATGACAAAGACTTTACCTGGCAGGCTTCATAAGAGAAAGCTGCTCTCCCCATACCAATGGCATACCATTGCATTGCAGTCTCTGAAGGGAGTTGCAGTCAAGGACTCAGGTCCCCTTTGCATATTTGCATACATAGACCTGTGTCTTTACTTCTAGGCCTCTTTATCTGAGACCTTGTGCTGAGGTCCTGTTTAGATTACTCTGTGGAGGCTTTTTTATGGGGAAGAGGAAAAGCTCTAATGATGCTTTCCCCCACTTTGACTTAGTACCAAGTACTTTTCCATTCTTCACCCTCTTATTTAGCCCTCCCTTTCCCTATCTCCAGAGTCCATAAAACTCTCAAATTCTTTTGTTTGGGGCTCCCTCAAGAGTGAGACAATCATCACATTTGTATTGATCCACTTGGCCTTCTACTGGTGCATTATTCCATGGGAGAAAGTGAAGCCATTGCATTCCCTGGTTTTAGCCATCACAGTAAGTGATTAAAGGCTTAATTATTTTCTCTTTGACTTGTTGCTTTAATGGCTACCCCAACACCTAACCCCTTAGCTCTCTTTCTTCCAGCTTAGCTGAGCCCTTGATACTTAGGAGTTAACACAGTTGAGTGACATTGATATAAAGAAGTTCTTATTCTCATTAATAACATGAATATGTTTTCTCAAAGTTTAAATCTATAAAAACAAAAACCACATATAACTGAGGCTAAATTATTTCTTTTTCTAGCAAAAATAGTCATGTATAGATATAAAATGTAATAAAGACAAAACATTAATTTTATTAAGGAACATGTGAATGATTAAACATTTTACATTTTATGTTTGTTAATTATTTGTTAAAATGTATAATGCATTTTTGTTGATTTGTAATCAATTTGAAACATAAATAAAAAGACAAATATATAAGTCAACGATCTGGAAAAAAATTTAATGTTAATTTGTGTCTGTATATAAGTATATATAACACACAAGTGAAATATGAAAGGAAAGTCAATAAAATATGACACAATTCTATATGGTAAGTAAAATGGAAAATATGAGTACAAAAAAAGAGAAAAGTAATGCAAAATTTCTATTTATTAATGAGTTTTTTCATTAAATTGTAAATTGAATAATGATAATATCAATTTTTTTGTTTTATTCTGATCTTATTGGGCTTATGTAACTGAATGATGTAAAAATTATACTTTAAAATATCTGTGTATATAATGCATAGAAGTGACAACCTTTGCAGCCATATTTAAACATTTAATACAATATTTTAGGTATCATATTAAAAATGTATGATGAGATACATTGCTTTTGAAAATTATTTTAGTTGTACATGATAAATACTTGAAGACAACTTATCTAAGCGATCAACAGCATGGAAGATTTTCACTTTGGCCAAACACAGCCTCTTTGTTTAAATTAGGCTTCAAAAATAATACTACTTTTTTTTTTGCCTCTTACACAGCTATCCAGGGGTTTTGAAATCATATTAGGAACTAAGAGAAAATATATGTATACATAAGACTTCTCAGAAACCTTTTAAGAATTGCTAAGAGTGAAAGTCCAAAGTCTTACAGTTTAGAAGAGTAACCCGCTCAGTGATATTCCATAATACACTGATCCCTTGGGAGAGTCTACATCAGAAATAATGGATATGGCATATATAGGGCACTCTCTTTGTCAGTCAAGTTTCTGGTAGGAAACAGATAGTGTATTCAAATGGGTGTCTGAAGATAATTTAATGAAGGAACTCTTTAAAAAGGTGTAGCCAAGGTTGAGGGAGCAAGAAATGATGAAGTACTAACATGAATGGGAAGCCTTTGCCAGCCGTCTTTACCAGACCCCACAGAGAGAGTCATAGGTATAAAACAGAGGTTTCTTTTCAGCAGTTACGGCCTTAGGCAGAGAAACACAGCCAAGGTCAAACTGAGGCTGACAGTGGCAGAAACAAGGAAATAAATGCCCAGAGTCTGTCTTTCCCCAACCTCCTATCAATGTCTCTTTATTGACCAAACCAAACTGAAAGGCAAAAGCTAAAGGATGCTGCTGAGGAAAGCTGGGAGAATCTAGAACTCAGACTTCCGAGTGAAAGCCGAACAGGGAAGTGTACAGTGGTAGGGAAAATAGAGACAATCTAACACAGTTTTCAAATATATTAGCAACTCTATTTTTGAGTAAATTAGATGTTTATCAGAATATAGTAAATCTCCTTATGTTACTTCTAAATTACAAAAGTCAACAGAATAGAAATATTTTTTATTCAGAGCTTATAATGAAATATATGAGTTGGAAGAGATGATGGGTAATTAATAAATTTAAAATATGTATCCTAGTCAGAATTCCATTTTAATGTATAAGACATTCTTTGTCTTATAAATAAATGCATTTGTTCATTCCAAAAAGTGATTGGAGTAATGAATGTCATATACATACTTTTAAATGTATTTAATTAAGAATGATGTTCAGACATTTCAGGTAGCAAAAATGGCTGTTAGTGTGGGAACATGATCTGCTCATTATCACTGACCAATAAAAGTACCATCGTGCATCATTTAATAATGGGGATAAGTGCCAGAAGCCGCAACCCCTAAAGAGGCAAAATGGAGGTTACCCGAAAATGGGAAAAACGCTGACTGGGAGCAGAGCCCCAGTGGGAAGCGGCCATGCTGGAGGCAGAGCCCCATGGATCCTATTGAAGGGCTCCTTTTGGTCTTAGAGGAATGCGGGCTTAGGCTTGAAAAACACCTCCCTTGATAAGCAAAACAATTAGCTAGAATGTGCAAGGATGTGGAATTCGCAGTAAACCTATGTATAGCAACCTAAAAAGGACTCAACAGCAAAAATATCCCCCCTGAAGGGACAAGGGAATGTTTTACTACTCCCTTTCCTATAAAAATTTGCAAGCTTTAGCTAAAAAGGAAAAACAAGTACTTCCTCATACCCTTTTCTAAGTAACAACAATGACAGTTGTGATTGATGAGGAAGTGAGAAACTGAGATAGAGTATCTCCAAAAACAGGTGTTTTGGGGAAAAACAAGTCACAGACATGCCTTTTGATTTAAGAAACAATTAGAAAGAGGGTTAAAATTAAAGTAAGGATTAGAATTAAATAAATAATAGTTATCATTAAAAGATAAATGTTTATTATAGATGTAGGTATTAGTTAAATATAAGTAATAGAAGGAATAGGAAACAATTAAGTTTTAAGGTAAACTTAAAATAATACACACTTAATGTAGGTTTAAAATTAAATACATTTGAATTAGAAGTAAGATTAATTTCATATATAAGTGTAGATTTAGACTTATGTTTTATTTAGAAATATAAAATGTAAAATAGGTGATAAGAAAATAGTAAGTAATATAGATAAGGCAATTAGAATTAAGAAAGTTAAATTTTTAAATTAATAGTAAAATTAATTAATATAGAGTATTAAGAATTCACAGTGGGTAAGATAAGGGTAGTTATATAAAAGAGAAAACAAGTCAATACATTGCTGCCAAAGGTGTATTAAGAAAATAGATTAGTAAAGGAAAAGAAATAGAATAGTGAAAGGAAGAGATTTAGTTGGCCTAGAGGTCACAGGTTGTGGCTGATAAATTTTTGGCAGCTGGTGTTTTGTTACATAAATAACACTACCGGTAGCAGGAAGGAACAAAAAGAAACTTGTAAAAGTTAACTTCCCCATAAACAAAAGGAAAAAACATGATGCAAACATTTAATGTATAACGTGTGTTGCATTTTTGTGGGTACAGGAGTCAGTAAAACAACTATATAAGCATGCAAGAATTGAATAAAAATTGACAGAGTCCTGAACTCTACCCACGAAGGTGACTCCTGTTGTTTTTCGTTGTTCCTGATTCTCCCCATTCAGGCCCTGACTCTCTCTTGGAGCTGGACTCCGGCAGATAAGCTCTCAAAAATGCATTCTTAGGCAATTTTGCTGTTGTGTGAACATCACAGAATGTATCTATATAAACCTAGATGAGATAGACAGCCTACTACATGGCTAGGCTATATGGTATACTGCTCCTGGGATATAAATCTGTACAGCACATACTGAATATCATAGACATTGTAACACAAGGGTATTTGTGTACCTAAGCATGTCCAAACATTAAAAATGTACAGTATTTGTTTTTTACCAAAATGCTGTTATGCAGTGCATGACTATATAATTTCTAATTTTCTAGAAGCCACATTTAAGAAAAAATATATTAACTTTAGCACTATTTTATTTAACCAATAAAATATCATTTCAACATATTACAGTTAAAATTTTTAAAGAGTTTTTTACATTCCATTTTATTATATACTATCTTCAAAAGACAGTGTATATATTTTTACACAAATGCCACATTTCAAGTGCTCAAGAGTTACACATGTTTATTGGCAACCCTTCTAGGTGGAGCAGTTTCAGAAATTAATACTCATCAACTGATCAGTGGATGATGAAAAAGTGGTATACAACATGGAATAATATTTCAGCCATGAAAAGAGATTGGAGACCATCATCCTAAGTAGAGTAATGCAGGAATGGAAAACTAAACACTGCATGTTCTCATTTAGACCTTCCATACAACCCTGCAACCCCCCTTCTAGGAATATACCTAGAGGAACTCAAATCACTCTCTGAAAAACATACCTGCACACGCATGTTTATTGCAGCATTGTTCACAGAAGCAAAAACATGAAACTGACGGTGTTGCCTGTCAAAAGAGGACTAGATTAAACAATGTGGTACATATACATGATGGAACATTGCACAGCCATAAAGAAGGACAGAATTATGACCTTCACAGCAACTTGAATTAACTTAGAGTCTATAATACTGAGTGATCTGTCACAGAAACAAAGAACTGAGTATCATATGTTCTCACTCATAAGCGAACCTTGAACAAATATAAGAATACTATAAGCAAAGTATTGGCAGTACTGGGAAACTGCTGGGGGGTGGGGCAGGATTGGGAGTAGTGGGAATCTGCCAGGGGAGGGAGAGGCACACCTCATCAACAAGGGTCTCTGCATAATGAACATTTGTATACCTAACCCTGAATTGTATCCCAAATCTTTAAAATAAAAAATTAGTTTAAAAAAATGAGAGATAAAGGAATTGCAAAGGCATGTAGAATGTAATAATAGAAATTGAAGACTAAGAAGGGGGGCATTTTGGGGGACAGGGATGAAAAATATCACCTATCAGGTACAATGCATGCAGATAGGGTGTAGGGCACACTTACCACACAGACTTCTTTGCCACTATTTGATGCATCCATGTAATCAAAAACTATTTGTACCCCCTAAAGCCACTGAAATAATTTTTTTACAAAAATTAATTAAAAAGGGCTTGATGAAAATGAAGGTACACTTACTGGTAAAAGTGTTAAGAGGAGATTATATTTCAACATTTTAAAAAATATATTTTGCCTGTAATCACGCACTTTTGGGAGGCTGAGGTGAGTGGATTGCCTGAGCCCACGGATTCGAGAACCACCTGGGCAACTTGGCGAGTCCTCATCTCTACAATAAATCAAAAACTAGCTGGGCGTGGTAGTGCATGCCTGTAATTCCGGCTACTCGGAAAGCTGAGGCGGAAGGATTGCTGGAGCCCAGTGGGTCGAGGTTGCGGTGGCCGGGAGCGACCACTGCACTCCAGTCTGGGTGACAGAGTGAAACTCCAACTCAAAAAAAAAATATATATATACATATAATATATATATATACATATACATATGTATATGTATATATTTTTTTCCAGAAAAGCAGGAAAATTATACAAATAAATTCTATTAAACTAAAAATTATATTAATTAAAACCATTTAACTACAATAATTCTATCTATCTCTTTCACTCTCTCTTGTTCTTGCTATCTCTCTTCTTCTAGTATCATTTTGATGTTAACATGGAAATTTAACCTTGGACTGACAAGAACAATCTGTAGCTGAAATAGCAAAATAAAAATGAGAATTATATTCTGTTCTTTAAAAGGAGTGGTAAAAATATTTTAAAAAATTAATTTATTTGAATATAATTCAAGTAGAACGGGCTCAGTGGCTCAGCCTGTAATCCCAGCACTTCAGGAGGCTGAGGTGAGTGGATTGCCTGAGCCTGTGGGTTTGACACCAGCCTGGGCTACTTGGCAAGAACTCGTCTCTACAATAAATCAAAAATTAGCCAGGTGTGGTAGTGAGTATCTGTAGTTCCAGCTACTTGGAAGGCTGAGGCGGAAGGATTACCGGAGCCCAGCAGGTTGATGCTGGGTGGCCGTGAGTATGCTACTGCACTCCAATCTGGGGAACAGAGTGAGACTCCAACTCAATATATATATACACACATATATACATATATTTCAAGTAATATGAAATTTAACAAATTAAGGTGTACAATTAAATGGGGTCAAAATATCCACAAAACTGTGCAACCATCACAAATATCAAATTCCAGAGCATTTTCATTATGTGCAAAATAAGCTCTGTACCAATTAGCAGTCATTCCCACTGTCTTTCATCTCAGCCTCTGGTAAACACTAATCTATTTTGTGTCTCTATGGATTTACCTGTTATAAACATTTCACATAAATTAAATTACTTGATATCCTGCTTTTTATGTTTGGCTTCTTTGACTTACCATAATGTTTTAAAGCTTTATAAATGCTGTAGCATATATTAGTACTTTGTTTATTTATATGATTGGATAATATTCATTGCATTGATATATCACATTTTGTTTATCATCAGTGGATATTGTGAATAATGCTGCTATAAAAATATATATGAAAGTTCTTGTGTGAGCCTATGTTTTCTACTCTCTTAGGTATATATGAGAAGTGGAATTGCTAGAGCATAGGGTAACTTTGTTTAACTTTTTGATTAAGGGCCAAACTGCTTTCTAAAGGAGTTGTGCCATTTTGCATTTTTGTCAACAGTGTATTGACATTCCATTTTCATCACATTCTCACCAATACTTGCTACTGTCTAACTTTTTGACAGTCCTCCTGGTGAATATGAAGCGATATCTCATCAAGGTTCTGACTTGTATTTCATTAAAATTACTGTCCTTAAGTATATTTTACTGTGCCTATTAGCCATTTTAATATCTACTTTAGATAAATGTTTATTTAAATACTTTCTCTAGTATTAATAATTTAATTTTTATACTGTAACTTTTAAAAAATATATAGTGAGATTGTAGTTTCTAGCAGAGAAATGTTTTACAAATATTTATCCCCATTCTGCCAATTTCCATTTCATTTTTTTGATGTCTTTTAAATCACAAAAGTTTTGTTTCATGTACTCCAATTTATGTCTTTTGCTGCTTGTGCTGATGTCATATGTAAAAAGAAAAGCTATTTCCTACTTTGTATCACAAATTTATACCTATGTTTTTTTCCAAGAGTTTAATAATTTTGCTTTCTTATATTTAGCTCTTTCATACATTTTAGAGTTCATTTTTGTCCACAGCATGAGGTAGGAATCCCAATTCATTATTGCATGTGGATATAAAGTTGTCTCAGAATCATTTGTTGAAGACTATTCTTTTTTCTATTTGAATGCCTTGGTACCCTTGTTGAAAATCAATGGACATAAACATGAGGGTTTATATCTGGACTTCAATTATATTTCACTGATCTATACATTCATCTTTATGACAGTACCACACGATATTAATTATTGTAGTTTTGTGATAAGTTTTAAGACAGGGAATTGTGAATCTTCTTACTTTCTTTTTCTTTTTTTTTTCTAATTTCTATTTTAAAGATGTGGGCTACTATTCAGGGTTAGGTATACAAATGGTCATTGTACAGGTAAAATTTGGGCCTCACTTTTGATCCCGCTTCACCTGGTTTGAGATCAGGTACTCTTATTGATGAAGTGTGCCCACACCCTGGCAGTTTCCCACTACTGCCAATCCCTTTCTTATAGTATTATGATAATTGTTCAGGTTCCACCTATGAGTGAGAACATGTGGTACTCAGTTTTTTGTTACTGCGCTAGACTATTGAGAATTATAGTCTCTTAAGTCAATCCAAGTTGTTGCAAAATTCATAATTTTTTTCTTTTTTATGGCTGTGCAATATTACATCATGTATACGTACCACATTTAAAAAATACACTTCACTTTTGATGGACAGCACATTTGGTTCCGTGTTTTTATTGTTGTTAATAATGCTGTAATAAACATGCATGTGCAGGTATCTTTTTCATAGAGTGATTTGACTTCCTCTGGGTATTTTCTCAGAATGGGGATTGCTAGGTTGTATGGAAGGTCAATTTTTATATCTTTCAGGAATTGTCATTCTGTTTTCCACAGAGGTTGTTGTAGTTTACAATCCCTCAAACAGTGTAGATGTGTTCCCTTTTCTCTGCATCCTCTCCAGTCAAATGTTGTTTTTTGACTTACTGATGATGGTCATCTTGACTGCAGTTAGGTGGTATCTCAGTGTGGTTTTAATTTACATTTCTGTGATGATTAGTGAGATTGAGCATTTTTTCACAAATCTGTTGGCTGCTCATAAGTCTGTTTTCGAGAAATGTCTGTTAATATCTTGTGCCCACTTCTTCATAAGGTTGTTTGATTTTTTTTCCTTTTGGCATGTTTGAGTTCTTTGTAGATCTCAGATGTTAGACCCTTGGGAGATATACAGTTGACAAATATTATTTTTTCTATTCTGTGGGCTGTCTACCCACTCTCTTAATAGTTTCTTTTGCTTTGCAGCAGTTTTTCTGTTTGAAGAGGCCACTTATCAATCTGATCTCTTATGACATGGACATCTGGAGTTTTGATCAGGAATTGGTTGCCAGTTCCAATGTCCATAAGGGTATCTCCTGAATTTTCTAAGGTTCTTATAGTATCAGGTTTAACATTTAGGTCTTTGATCCATTTAAAGTTGATTTTTGTGTATAGTAATAGATAGGGATCTTGTTTTAATCTTCTGCAAGGGGTCAGCCAGTTTTCCTAGCACCATTTACTGAATAAGTTTTCCTGTCCCCAATGGTTGTTGTTGGAGGCTTTGTCAAAAATGAATTAGTTATGAAATTGAGATTTTGCTTCCAGAATCTCTATCCTGTTCTATTGGTCTATATGCATGTTCTTATACCAATATGAGGCTGTTTTGATTAATATAGCATTATAATAAAGTTTAAAGTCTGGAAGTGTGCTACCTCCTGCCTTGTTTATTTTGCTGAGAATTATTTTGGCTATTTGTGGTCATTATGTTTCTGTATATATTTCTGTTTTGTCATTTCCAGGTCTGAGAAGAATGATGCTGGCAATTTGATGGATATTGCATTAAATCTGTAGACTTCCTTGAGTAAGATGGACATCTTAACAATGTTGATTCTTCCAATCCATGAGCATGGAATATTTTTCCATTTGTTTGTGTCTTCTTTGGTTTCTTTGAGCAGTGTTTTGTAATTTTCATTGCAAACGTCTTTCACTTCTCTGGTTAAGAAGATGCTGCAGTATTTCATTTATTGTTTGGCTATTGTGAATTGGATTATACTTTTTATTTGGTTCTCTACCTGTTTGTTGTTGGTGTATAAGAATGCAACTATCTTATGCTTGTTGATTTTGTACCATGAGACTTTGCCAATGTCCTTTATCAGTGCAAGAAGATTTTTGACAGATTCTCTGGATTTTCAAGGTATAGTATCATGTCATCAGCAAAGAGGGATAACTTGACTTCCTCTTTCCTTATTTTGATGCCCCTGATTTATTTCTCTTGTCTGATTGTTCTAGCTTGGACTTCCAACACCATCTTGAACACCAAGGGTGAAATTGGATAGCCTTGTCTTTTTCCAGTTTTCAGGGGGAAATACTTTCAAATTTTGTCTATTTAGCAATGTGTTGACTGTGGGCTTATTGTAGATGGCTCTTAATATTTTGAGGTATGTTCCCTCTATGCCTAGGTGTTAAAAGGTTTTATCAAGAAAGAATGCTGGATTTTATCAAAACTTCTTTAGCATTTAATGATATAATCATGCAATTCCTGTTTTTACATTTGCTGATGTATTTAATTACATTTATGGTCTTGCAGATGTTGAACCAGCCCCACACACTGGGTATGAAGCCTACTTGGTCATGTTGGATGATTTTGAGATGTGTTGTTGGATCCAATTTACTAGAATCTTGTTGAATATTTTGGCATCTATGTTCATCAGGGATATTGGCCTGTAGCTCTGTTTGATTTTTACCCATATTGGATATCAGTGTATTGTTAGTGTCATAAAATGATTTGGGGAGAGTTCCATCTTTCTCTATTGCTTGGAATACTTTCAGTAGGATTGGTACCAGCTCCTCCTTGTATGTTTTGTAGAACTCTGATGGAAAGCTATCTGGCCCAGGTCTTTATTTTTGTGGATAGTTTTCTTATGATGGAGTTGATTTCCTGGGTCTTATTTTGTTTTTTTCTTTAAATATTGTTATGGTTGTTCTGAGTTCTCAGCATTTCAAAAAAAAATTAAAATCTTCATGTTTTTCACAAATATTCAGATTTAGATAGCAATTACGTTAACTATAAATGACACTAGCTATGTTTGCTGTCTTAGCAGAATTATCTTCCAATTTATAAATATGAGTTCTTGTCCATTAATTTAGATCTTCAGTAATTCCTTTCAATTATGTGTATAGGTTTCAGTACACAAAATTTGCATTTATTGTTAAATTTACTCCTATACTTTTTACTCATTTTGATTGTATTATAAATAAAATTGTTTTCTTAAATATAATTTTGTGTTGTTCGTTACTAGTGCAAAAACAACTGATTTTCTATATTAATCTTGTGTCTCATAATTTTGCTGTACCTATTTGATAGTTTTAATAATTTTGTGTTTCTGAATGTGCATACATATTATTGGATTTTTTAAAATATACAAGATCATGCCATCTGTGACAAGAAATAATTTTATTTTTGTTGTAGGAGTATCTAATATAAACATCCCTGTGATGTTTCTGATCTTATGCATTTATTCTTTAACCATTAGGTATAATACCAATTGTGGTTTTGCATTCACATGTCCTCTATCAGTTTGAGATAGTTTTCTTCTACCAATAGTTTGTTTATGATTTTAATCATAAAAGGTTGAAATGGTGATTAATTTTGTCAAGCATTTTTTCTTGTCTGATGTGATGATGTGTATTTTGTTGTAATAATATGGTGTTACATAAATTGATTGATTTTTATTCAAGTAACAGTGTGTTTCTAGGATAAATTCCACATGAACATGGTCTATACTCTTTCTAATTGTTGTTATATTTGTGTTGCTAGTATTATGTAGAGCAGTTTTTGTCTGTATTCAGGAGGGATATTTGTCTATAGTTTCTTTTCTTGTGATGCCTTTAGTTTCAGCATTGGGAAAATATCAAATTCAAAGAAAGTTTTGCGAAGTATCTCCTTATCTTACATTCGCAAATAAACAAGTTGGAGAGAAAAAGGAGCAATATGGATCATCCAAGGTTTTACTAAAATAATTCTAAATTATAAACAAATTCTAAACATTGTATACATTATGGGGGAAATGTCACTGATAAAGTTTTCAGTGGTGGTGTCAGAACTAGAAAAGTATACTGAAATTTTAGTTTTAAATCAAAATATAGATTTATTAGCTTTAGTAGGAGTAGTAGTAACAGTATTTTATTCTACTGCCTTTTAAATTTGTATCCAGTTGAAGAAACTTTACCCTGATGGTTGGTCTTAAATAAGGTCTTTTGACTTATCCTCTTACTTTTAGAAAACAAATATTGCTATAATCTGTTTATTTCACAGTCACAAGTCAGCATCCAAAATTCTAGACATATATATTAATTAATCTATAAGAATCTCATAATCTCTATGCTTGGGAAATTTAACTGAAGTATTTATAAACCAAAGTTGTTGATATTCTTGCAAAATGTGGTCAACACAATAAAACACTAAGAGATACTTAATATTAATGTATTCATTTTTTAAAATGAGAGTATATTCATCTCTATTTAGAAAAAAACTTCCAGGATGCTTCATCCCTACACTGCCAAATTATGCCATATTTTATTATAGTCAGACTAAATAAACCCATTCACAGAAATTCCCATAAATAGGATATTTTTAAATGTACAAATATATTTCACAAGATGACCAATTTGTTTTTTAAATGTGTATTTACATATGTATATGCACATCAAGGTGATGGAACCCAAATGAGCCTGTGTGAAATACACAGATAGATGATAGGTTTTTGTGTGTGCATATATAAAGTAAAATAAACACAGAGTCTGACTCAGTCGGACTGAAAGTTGAGTCTGAAAGTTGAAAATGGAAATAGTGCTTATGTAGGCACTGCAACTTTAGGAGTGCATCTAAGGCTCTTCCTCCAAGAAACCACTATTAATTTCTTGTTGCTGTGTGGCATCATTCTGGCAGAAATGATCTATTCATTGATATTAAGATTCTATTACAGTTCAAATTAGAAATGTAAACCGATATTTAAAATCATTTTAATATAGCATTAAAATGTTTTATAGTAGATTTTGCTTGTGGTAGACAGAGATAATGAAGAAACAAGTCATCTTGTGAAATGTGGGAGGACCCTGATGATAGGACAAAATAAATAGCATGCACAGCATAAGAATGTGGAATGAATGGTCATGGATGACAGACTTTATCTACAAAGCGGTTTTCTCCAGAATCAATTCTTATTGGAGCAATGAGTAAAATGGTGATACTGACATCCATGAATTGCCAAGTACTGTCAAGTGTATTATTGCTGCAAGTCTAATATGTGAGCATATTCACCCCCAGGCATCAACTAATCTTTTCTCAAATGTACCATAGTCAATTTTACCAGTATGCAAAAGAGAATGAAAAGACACAGGAAATGGTCTCATAAATTAAACTGAATTGTCATCTACGCTTAGCCTCTGCCATAATATCATAATTCATATTGTCATGACAACTAATATTTGAAAAAGAGCATGGATCAAAACAGATATTCTTCTTTGGTTTGATTAACTGGGAGACTTATGGAAAAGGAAAAGGTGGATTTTGATATAGCAATTGTAGCTATCTTCAATTTTAATCACTTATTTTTTAACAGACTTGCATCTTTATGAAGTCAACACTATTCACATTTACCTGCAAGCAACCTAAGGATTATTTTTCTTATAGTGAATGTATATCATATGTTATTTGCCCAGAACATGCATGATGCTTTGGGGACATGAAGACAAGTCAGGCAAGGTCCCTGATCTCAGGAAACTCACCTTCTGCTATGAACAATGGTTACATTTACTATTTGGGTAATTATAATGCAATGCCTATGCTATAATCTGCATTATAGCATGTGAAGTAGAGGAAATCATTAATTCTCCTTGAGAAATCAGGCAGTCTTAAAGAAGACATAAGATTTTATAACTAGGATTTTAAGAATAAACTTTTTTCTTTGAGTAGAAGTCTCACTCTGTCATCCAGACTGGAGTGCAGTGGCACGCTTACGGACACCACAGCCTCGAACTGCTGGGCTCAGGTGACCTTTCAGCCTCTGCCTTCCAAGTAGCTGGAACTACAGGCATACGCAGCCATGCTCAGTGAATTTTTCTTGATTTATTGTAGAGACAAGATCTCACCAAGTTGCCCAGGCTGGTCTCGAACCCCTGAGCTCAGGCAATCCTCTAACCTCCGCCTCCCAAAGTGCTGGAAATACAGGCTTGAGCCACTGTGCCCGGAAAAATTTTTGAGTAGCTTAACTATGTAAATGATGTCATCAGAAACCTTGCTGGTGCTGATCACAGCACTGGGCAACATAAATGTATATTGAAGGAAATAAACTGTAAATATTAACATTTCTACACTGCAGAATGCATTAAGTACTGTATTGAAAAGCATGAAAAATTAGGCAAAAATAATAAATAAACTCTTAGATTCTCCTTTGTAGATCAATTCTTCAGTTTGCTCACCAATACTTATCAAAATATGCTTTAGAAATCTCACGTATAAAACAATTTTCATTATTGGACACCATTATGCCATAAATGTAGCGTGGCAACCAAGTCTGGTAACTTGGGCAAATGCATAATCAAAAGTTTGTTGATATTTTATAGCAACGTATGATAAGATTGTTTTATATGCATTTCAGATTTTATAGCCATGCTATAGAAAAGCAAAAAGAGATCATTAAAGAAAGAACATAGTAGCCTGTATCTACTTTCTCTGCAGAATATTGAAGATTAGTGAGCATGTGATTTTAATAAACTCAATTAAGATTGTCAAAACCATTCTGTTTTTCTTTATAATCAATATTTTTAATTATGATATTGTGGAGTACAGTTAAGGGTTAGGTATACAAATATGCTTTGTTCAGGCACCCTTGTTGATAAGATGTGTCTCCCCATCCCCAGACAGATAATTACTACCATTAAATCCCATCTCCCTTCCCCCCATAGTTTCCCACCACTATCAGTCATTTTCTTATAGTATTACATTGGATGTTCAAGGTCCACTATATGAGTGAGAACATGTGATACTCAGATCTTTGTTTCTGTGAGAGGTCACTCAGTATTATAGACTCTAGTTCCATCCAGGTTGCTGCGAAATTCATGATTTTGTTCTTTTTTATGGCTGCATAGTATTCCATCATGTATATGTACTACATTTTTAAAATCAGGTTCTCTTTTGATGGGCAGCATGGTTGCTTCCAGGTTCTTGCTATTGTGAACAATGCTGAGATAAACATACGTGTGCAGGTATCTTCTTTATAGAGTGATTTGAGTTCTTCAGGGTATATTTCCAGTAGGGGGATTGTGGGGTTATATGTGAGGTCAATATTTAGAGCTTTTAGGAATTGCCATACAGTTTTCCACAGAGGTTGCACTAGTTTGCACTCCCACCAAGAGTGGAGAAGTGTTCCCTTTTCACCACACCCTCTCCAGCAACTGTTATTTTTTGAGTTATTGATAATTGCCATTCTGACTGGAGTTAGGTGGTATCTCAGTGTGGTTTTGATTTGCATCTCCCTGATGATTAGTGAGGTTGAACATTTCTTCATGTGTCTGTTGGCTGCTCAGATGTCTTCCTTTGAGAAGTGTCTATTCATATCTTTTGCCCATTTTATAATGGGGTTGTTTGTTTTTTTCTTTTCACACGTTTGAGTTCCTTGTAGATCCAGGATGTTAAGCCTTTGTCAGACCTGGAGTTGGCAAATACTTTTTCCCAGTCTGTAGGGTGTCTCCCTGCTCTCTTGATGGATTCTTTGGCTTTGCAGAAGCTTATCAGTTTAATGAGATCCCACTTGTCTATCTTCTTTCTTAGCACCTGTGGGTTTCGGGTTTTGTTCAGGAATTGGATGCCAGTTCCAATTTCCATGAGGATATGTCCTTCATTTTCTAAGGTTCTTATGGTTTGAGGATTTACATTTAGGTCTGTGATCCATTTAGAGTTAATTTTTGTGTATGGAGATAGATAGGGTTCCTGTTTCAATCTTCTGCATGTGGTCAGCCAGTTTTCCAAGCACCATTTACTGAATAGGTTCTCCTCTTCCCAGTGGTAGGTGATGGAGGCTTTGTCAAAGATGAGTTGGTTGAGAAATTGAGATTTTGCTTCTGGAATCTCAATTGTATTCCATTGGTCTATATGCCTGTTCCTGTACCAATACCAAGCTGTTTTGATTATTGTAGCTTTATAGTAAAGTTTGAAGTCTGGTGATGTGATACCACCTGCTTTGATTTTTTTTGCTGAAGATTGTTCTGGCTATTCTTGGACGTTTGTGTTTCCATATGAATTCCTGTGTTGTTTTTTCTAGGTCTGAGAAGAATGTTGCTGGTAATTTGATGGGTACTGCATTAAATCTGTAGATTGCCTTAGGTAGGATAGACATCTTCACAATGTTGATTCTTCCAATCCATGAGCATGGGATATTTTCCCACTTGTTTGTGTCATCTTTGATTTCTTTGAGCAGTGTTTTGTAGTTTTCATTGTAAAGGTCTTTCACGTTTCTGGTTAGGAAGATGCCAAGGTATTTCATTTTTTTGTGTGTGGCTATTGTGAATGGAATTGTGGTTTTTATTTGGGCTTCTGTTTGTTTATTATTGGTGTAAAGACATTGTCTTTTGTACATTTATTTTATACCCTGAGACTTTGCCAAAGTCCTTTATCAGTGTAAAGAGGTTTTTGACAGATTCTCTTGGGTTTTCAAGGTACACAATCATGTCATCTGCAAAGAAAGATAACTTGACTTCCTCTTTTCCTATTTGGATATCCCTGATTGCCTTCTCTAAAACCATTCATTTTATCTGTTTAAAATATTTTATACTTAACATCCAAATACGTTAATAGTCATTCTTTCAAGCCCTAGATGCAACTAATATATCTTGAAAAAAACAAGGATCAGAGGATAGAAAGAAACACACATGAACATGCACACACACACACACACACACACACACACACACACACACCATATCCTTAAGAGTACCTTATAACAAAAATAATGATTGGCCCAAAATTCATCAGTATCAAAGCACACTAAAGAATCTGAAGGCATATACCAATATATAAAAGTAACTCACATTTATAGATTTTGAAAATTAATTTGACACCTGTTTTTACATGGGCTTCTTTCAACAGTCTTTTGTTATAAAGTGGGCAGAAAATTTTGTGTGTTTTGTGTAAATTAGAAGACAGAATTATTATTAATAGGAAGCTAAGTAGTTTGCTTCATTAATGAGAAGCCCTGGAAATCCATGCTGTTTATGCAATGTCAGGTACATCTGCACAAGAAATTATTTAGGGAGATCTGTAGCAAGTGTTCAAATTAGAAATTAGCCAGTTGAGCATTTGTCTCTAAAATAAGCCAGACTTTGAAGGCAGTAATCTTGAACTAAAAAGAGGAATCCAACTTACATTATCATATCTTCAACTTTTTTCCTAATTTGAAATATCTGGGTCCTTTCATTTAAAAAAAATAAAATAAAAACAAAATTCTATTTAATCTGATCAACTAAGTATAAAACACTATGTCTTATCAATGTAATAAATTCCAGAAATTAGTCACATTCTTTAATAAATAATGCATATACAAATATAAATAATGTTAGAAAATTAATTGCAAAGTTGGTGTGGTTTGCACATTTGTGGGAATTGCTTTCAGCCTTATGGTCAAACAAGAGTTCATAGAGGATTGAGAATTTGAGTGGAAACTATGCTATTGGATAGGTGTGACAAATGTGAAATAGAGAATAGGCAAGGTGAACTTATAATCAGATCAAGGAGTAAAAGATTTTCTACTAGTGTGAAACATTTATAAGATTGAACAAATAGGTTGGCTGAGATTGTGGGAGGACTTGAGAGGGGCAACTTTGCTTGATGAAATTTGTAGATGAGGGATGTTATTGTAGTTTATACGGCAGAATAGATTGTAAATGAGCACTTCTTGCAAGAATCCTGACAAAGGAGTCCCAATAATGTGCTGACAAGCAGCACAGACACAGGAAAGCTGGGTGCTTGAGACTTTTATAAGAAAGATGTAAGAATATGAAGACAGTTACTGGCATATCAACATTTTGTAACTAAGAGAACGGCCTTGAATGACTCTTCCTTAGGGCACACAGTTGCCAAAGTTATTTTTTACAAAATCTTTTCCTGTAACTAATACAAAAAGAATTCTGGAAAGCAACAAGAGATGATTGCAGATCAAGTCTTTCAAACAGTTCATTTGAAAAGGAAACTTCCCTATTTGCAAACTTTTACAAAGGGAAAAAAGGCCCCTATGACTTCAGCAGATTAACAAGACTTGGTAGACTACCTTCGCTCTAGTATTTCAAAGTATACTTTTTTATTCAATCATTCCTCTCAAGGTCTTCCAGAATATTTTTGACATGTCTGTTATTTTCCATATGTATACCTTCCTAGTAGGGTAAAAGATCTTCCTAGGTAAACCACTTGGGGAGGGAGGGGCATACCTCATCAACAGGGTACCTGCATAATCAACATTTGTATACCTAACATCTTTGTAATTAAAAAAAAGAAAAACTCAAAACAAAAAAACCTTTTAGTCTGAAAATATCACAAACTTCCTTTGCATAAAGCTTATGTCTTACTTCTTTATATCCACAGAGATTTCAGGAATTACTTTTCTTACTAAGTGCAAAGCAATGTTACATACATTTCTCTCGGTTTTTTTTCCTTCTTCTGTTGAGTCATGCCGTGGTTTTTCAATTTTTGTGATTTTCTTAACACACATACCCTCTCATCCACCACACTCACACAAACTCTGCTTTCATCTTAGCTGCTAATGTTCCTTGCCAGTTATTTGATTAGTTCTGATGATAGTGTAAAAACTCTGTTATTTGGCATATTGTTTCTTTTTGATGTACATAAGCAAAGTCTATTTGGATGCTCAAGTGAGATGTTGATCAAAGGATAAAACTTTCTATTATAAGATGGACAAGTTCTGGCAATCTAAAGAACTTACAGCAAGGATGGTAATGAATGTGTTCATTTGATTGTGATACTCATTATATAATACATACATATATAAAATAATGTACAACTTGCCTATATACAGCTGACATTTGTACATTAAATATTTTAAAACAAATGAAGAAATATAGGCTTAAATGTGATATACAAGGTAATTAAACTTCTAGAAGAAAAATAGGAAAAAAGATGCAACTTTCAGAAGTTATTGTTGTCAGATGGTTGTACTAAATTTAATTCTCAGAGACACACGAAAGAAGCATTCTAAGTTTTATTGCGCTGAACCACCTCTTTCTGTGCCACTAGTTTTACAGTATATGCAGCACTCACTAAATTTTGCAGACACCACAAAAAGCTGTGGAGAATTTCTGTAAATATAACCCTGAAATAATTACTTCATGTACAGTACACTCGTCATCACATTCATTTGCCATTTTCATAGCAGTTTGTCCTTTCTACATTTTATTATTCATTTATGATAGCTGTTATAGGCCTTTCAGATTCTATCTTGCCCTCCTGAGGAATATTTATGACTATTATAGGGCTCTTATGAGAAGACCCAAAGATAGTTAGTGTAGAAACCCTGTGAAATGTTACATTAGTACAGGGATTGGCCAGCAGTAAAAGACCTCAAGTTGTTTCAGAGTCCCCCTTGATGAAGATTAAAAAGCAGATTACTCCTGGAGAGGTTGTCTTTTCACCCAAGAGAACCAAGTTATTTTTGACATGAAGTCAGAAAGCATAAATTAACACAGTTCTGAAAATAAGAGCATTTTTGGAAAGGTGACAAGGAGGAAAGCACAGAATAGTTTGTGATATATAGGTAAACAGATTTGTGAACACAGTTTATAACCCTATTGCAATTTTTTTTTTTTTTACAAAATGTACCAATGGTGATATGTGAGGTACATAAAAATGGCAACATATAGCCGGGCTCGGTGGCTCAGCCTGTAATCCCGCGCCTTTGGGAGGCTGAGGTGAGTGGATTGCCTGAACCCGCGGGTTCGAGACCTGCCTGGGCAGGCGAGACCTCATCTCTACAATAAATTAAAAAAAAAATTAGCCGGGCGTGGTAGCGTGCGCCTGTAGTTCCAGCTCCTTGGAAGACTGAGGCGGCAGAATCGCCGGATCCCAGCAGGTTGAGGTTGCGGTGGCCCGGAGCGACCACTGCACTCCAGTCTGGGCGACAGAGTGAGACTCAAACTCAAACTCAAAAAAAAAAAAAAAATGGCAACATATTAGGCAAGTACAAATTTCAGTCTCCCATTACCTAAATGGTATTGCCATAGAACTGAGAATGGAAGTTTCTTGAGGAAAGGGCACTAGAACATTCCAGTCACTCACGCATCCTACACTGTTCAAACAGTGTCTGGCATATAGTAAGCACTCTGCTAACATCTAATGACTCAACACATGAACTTGGCTTAAGGTGGCCATTAATTTACTATTAAGTATTATTTCACTGTGAAAGTTTTTTTGTTGTTGTTGTTTTGTTTTGATTTGATTAAGAAATTTAAGTTGTCATAAAGGAATGGTATAAGTTTTAGTTCACAGTAAAACAGTAATCATCCAAAATTAGCTGTTTATCTTTTAATTAACTACACTTTATTACAGAAAGTTATTAAAATTATTTATGCAACTGATTGTAAGCCATAATTTAAAAAAAATAATAATTCTAGGTTATTTGCAAAGCCATTGATTTTAAACATAATGTTTTACATTCTACCAGTCAAACAACTCTAATCTTCATTGCAGAAAACCAAAGGGGATAAGACACGTCATAATTTTCTTTCAAGTGAAGAAAAGTTTTGCATAAGTTTTTCATCTACTGTTATCTTTTGAGCAGTTACAAGGTAGGATAGGGTTGGATCTGGAGACTTATTTAAGTCTTGATATCAATTTGTGGCAAGTGTCACATTACTGCCAAAAATCTGTCAATTATAGTCACTATTTTAACTTTATTAAAAACAACTCATAAATTATTCACATGAGTATGAAAAGAAAAGCAAGGAGGAAAGATTATCACAGTTTTGAATAAAGATGAATTTACCTTGAATACCAGTCTAGCTACTTGTTGACTCTATAACTTTACACTATTTTCTTGCCTAATATTCCTCATGTGGGACCTAGAAATTAAAAAAGAAATATTAATTCATGAAGTTATTGTGAGAATTACGTGAAAAAACATTATGAACACAAAAATGGATTACAGAATTGAGATTTTGTTCTAGAAAGGTAAGAGATATTCTGAATTTCTCTATATTTTGCACTTTTGACTAAAAACCTTTGATAGATACCTATTATAAAAATCTGTATGTTCTATGTGCAAAAGGCAGTGGCATAGGTCAGAATGTGAGGATTGGTGACTCATTCCAGTGCTTTGCTTTATAATATCTTGGACATGTCACTTCTCTCCCACCTCATTGAATTATTGTAAACACACCATTAATTAGTACATTTTAGAGGCATTTTAACATTATGTAAGTTCTGTACACATTACAAAATGTTGTTTCAATTAGTTGACCAATACAGTCATGATCTTTATGATTAAATGATTCTTTATAACATTAAAAACACAGAGTTTTCATTTTGCATTATTCCTTGTGTGCTCCCATCTTTCTCATCATGTCTTGTTTGCCCTGTTTTTCAGTTATCTGATTACTGACACATTATAATGTCCTCAAGGCCTATGAGGAAATAAACTGGTATTTCAAAGATCATAAGACTGTGAATATTAAAAGACCAAAATAGACTTAAAAATGAATTTACTGTGTGATGATGTTATGTATCGACCCAATATATTGCTTTTCCTCTCTCACATCTCTGGAATGCCTAACTCTCATACTTGATTATTGTTAGACTATCGACAAAGGAGAAGGTCAACTGGGTCCAGAAATATAGGCACCTCCTAAAGTGCTTGAGAGGAGATGAGTTTTTGTTTTCTTCTTTCTGCTGTTTGAAGATAATACAAGACACAGTCATTGCCCTGGAATTTGATTTTAGCTCAGCACAAAGCTCTCTAACAGACCATGCTCGTTCTGGTAATGTGCTCATTGGCCAGGTATCCAGCAGCTTGTGTCAGTCCTCTTATCTGTATTAGCTACATGTAAATGCAACTCCCTGCAAGATGAAATAACCTGGGACCAATTAATTGAAAATGAAAAAAAAATGTAGTAAATGCCATTGGGAGTGATTAACAAAACTAGCTATGCATCAATTGCAGATGGCCAGAGACACTGCTTGCCAAATGGAGTTGGCTGCGTGAAAAGGAGAACATATTGCTCAAGCAGCAGGACTTGTGAAGGCTGTAGAAATTCCAGCAAAATGGGCATGAACAGATGCAGCGTTACCTAGATGCAACAAATGTGAAGTGTTCTTTCATTGCTCAGTTGTTATTGTTGCTTCAAATATGAATATGTGTGTGTGTGTGTGTGTGTGTGTGTGTGTGTGTGTGTGTGTGTATGACCAGTACCTTAACCTCATATGTACTTTTCTGAAGTCACTGAGCCTGGAGTCCTGTAGATCTTTTGGTTACTAGCTATCATAGAAAGTTATTCATCTGGGACTTGCAGTCACAATTTTTGTGCATTTTTAATTGAATAGGAACTTTCCTGATTTTAGACATTTGACTAAAAACTTCATTAGTCATTATAAACTATCATTCTCTAAGCCTTCTTCATTAATCAAAGACAAATCAGAATTTATACCTGAGAAAGTTCTCTTCTATTGTTTAAATAACTTTTCTTCTACAAATTGGAAAGGTTGAAATCAATCAATCTCTACTCTTCATACGTTAAGGTATAGCTTAAAGAAGTATAAAAATTTCCTGGGGAATACTTAATTTTTAAAACTTCTATAAGAAAAATAGCAAGACAACATAATGACATTTTACCTGGCCTTACAAACATATCTCTATTGAAGGCTATATGATAAATCTGTTTTGCTTTTGGATATCCTGATATGAGAAAGTTCTGAATAGTGCACTAATTACCACATTGAATACATGCTGGAACATTCAATTTAGTAATAACCTTTAAGAAGTTGAGCAAACAAGGCTGGGTCATAGCTGAATTTTTTAAGGCAAATTAAGAAAAAAATTCTTCACTACTGTTTATGCATTTTTACCACTTGGCACCTACTACAATCTCCCAAAACTGTCTACTAATTAGGTCACAGCTATATGATCTACTTGTGCATCACAGTTGCCAAATAACTTCTGTGACTCGGTGATCACGTCATTTTAAGCAATGTCTCTTAATATCACCAACACTAACATTTTCCAAAATAAGATAGAAAATATTCCTACAGCAACTCTATGATTGGAAAAGAGCATGACAATATATTCCTGCTTGACTGGATTATACTTTCAAACACTTGCATGCATAGTAAGAAAGGACAGTTTATACAGCTGCAAAATGATTTTTGGTGATAATTCATCTAAAATTATATTGTTTAGCCCTTTGACCTGATGCCTGGGGCATCCACTAGCATCCACTAGTTGAGGATAGCATGCAAAAAGATTCTACAGCACATTAAAAATTGTCATTTGTGTCTTGTTTTTCCACAATAGTATCATAAGATTCCCTTTAAAATTTAACTTATGAAAGACAAAACATGCGTACTAGACTATCAACACCTAGGAATTCAATTCATTGCCTTGAATCCCAAAACATATAGCAAATAAACATGATTCTCCTAAGAGCACAAAAAAATCCTTCTGTATTCCTTGAAAAGAGTATGCCTTTGGTGGTTTCACATAAAAGAGAGGATGCATCTTGATCTTGTGCTAGTCTAGATGACATCACAAATATGCATGTAAAAGTCTAACTTTATCACATATAAATTTATTCTATTTAATCCCACATTCCATTAGGTTGGTGGGGAAATTAACCTCAAAATTTTTCAGGATTTTCCTCACCAAAAGGCTTGTGTTATCTTTCTAGGACACTAAATTATTTCAGAGGACAGACAAAAACTTCTAATTTTTGGTCATCTAACCATGGATATTTCAAGAGAAATTTATTATCCTCTTCTAACATTTGCTGCCCAGAAGTTCCCTGTGTTTATCTGCTACCTTTGTGAAAGAAGAATCTTAGTGAAAATGAGTTGCTGTACCTCATAGCCGTCCTGTCAAGGGTTCCTTTGCTCTGTTTATTTTGCAGATTCCTGAATGGTTTTATTGACTTTCAGCATATTATAGAAATGGGGACAGACCTCTCTCTTTTTGGATCTTTTTTTTATTTACCTAAACAAATTGCCTTCCAATCTCTTTGGAAGGTAAGAATGGGATAAAAACACAGTTTTTAAAAATGCTCCTTGACAAGACATTTTTCCAATACATGCAAATTGTATTTTAGTTCTGTGGAATATTTTTAGGTTGTGTCTTATTTCCATCTTCACACATCCCTTCTTTAAGACAATACACACAGAGTTGAGAATCTGTCTGGTGTTGGGAAGGGAGAAAGTGCGCTAGAAAGAGAAGAATAAAATGGGTGAACACATCTAAATTGTATCCCATCATACCAGTATACTAAGTATAGGTCAACAGACACTTATTATTTATCAGCTAGCAGGCAGCACCAATTTTGTCTAGGATAAAAAATACACAGTCTCTAATCTAAAAAACATTCAAGTATAGGGAAAAAAACATAAGGATTAAGATGTTTATTCAATATAATGGGCAACATGAAAATGAGTTCTGGAAGGAGAAGCAAAGAATTTAGTTCAGTGTGAGTAGGATAGGAAGAAAAATGTCTTAAAGGCATTGACAGAAGATTTTTATATATTAAAGATTGAAAGTAACTACCCAAAGAGGAAATAGAAATGAAGGAAATTCAAGTTAGAAAAAAAAACTGACAATGGATAATTGACAAATATTTTTTTTCTACTTTTTGGAACTTAAGGATATATTTGCTTTAAACATTTATGTATATGTTTTATTTTCTTTTTTGAATAGTGAATACCTTAAGAGCGTAATTATAGAGGTATATTGTAAACCTTTACAAGAAACCACTAAACAGCTTCCATTGCCAACATTTGAGCCAATTGCTTCTTTATTTTTCTTTCTTTCTTTCTTTCTCTCTCTCTCTCTATTGGATTCTCACTCTGTCACCCAGGCTAGAGTGCAATGGCATGCTCACGGCCACCGCAGCCTTGACCTGCTGGGTTCAGGTGATCCTTCCACCTCAGTCTTCCAAGTAGCTGGAAATACAGGTGCGCACCACCATGTCTGGCTAATTTTTTGATTTGTTGTAGAGATGAGGTCTTGCCAAGCTGCCCAGGCTGGTCTCGACCAACTGCAACTGTCAAAGGCCATCTACAAGAGGTCCAGTTGTTTCACATTCGTGACTACAATTAGTATTTTTAATCTTTTGAATTATATCATTTAATGTCATCAAGAAACAATGGGCTGTATGTGTGAATCTATTTCTAGAGTTTCTACCCTGCTCTTCTAGTCTGTATGCCTGTTTCATACTATATCACACTGTCTTGATTACTGTAACTTTAAAATGATTCTGGAATTGAGATAGCAATGTGTTTTTTTTCAAATTTCTTTCAAGTGATTTAGATTCTTTTTATTTCTAAATACCTTTGAAGTTCAAATATTTAATTTACTTTGAATTTGCAAATTGATTTAAAGAGAATTGACATCTTGAGATGATTGCACTTTTCAATTTATGAACATTTATTGAGGTCTTCTTTAATTTCTGTTAACAATTTTGCTTGTTTCCACTAGACAGTTGTTTTTTGTTTTTTTGTTTTTTTCTTTTTTTTTTGAGTTGGAGTCCCACTCTGTCGCTCAGACTGGAGTGCCATGGCACACTCCCGGCCACCGCAGCCTCGACCTGCTGGGTTCCAACGATCCCTCTGACTCAGCCTTCCAAGTAGCTGGAACAACAGGCGTGCGCTACCACGCCCGGCTAATTTTTTGATTTATTGTAGAGATGAGGTCTCGCCAAGTTGCCCAGGAGAGTCTCGAACCCGCGGACTCAGGCAATCCACTCACCTTGGCCTCCCAAAGCACGGGATTACAGGCTGAGCCACCGAGCCCAGCTTACTAGACAGTTTTTAATGTATTTTTTTAAATTTAGCTCTAAGACTTAATGTTTCTGAAGATTTTATAAGTATTATGTAGTGGACCTTCCTGTTGTTTAAATACAAATACAACTAATTTTGACATATTAGGATTGCATGCTGCGATCTTGTTAATTATTAATTAATTTCAGTAGCTTCTTTTACAGTTTTCATTATTTTCTATATTTTTTCTATTATTTATATTTTATTTATTCCTTATGATTTATTATTTCATTTTATCACAAGAATGACAATTTTCTTTCTTTTTTTCTTGTTTTTTTTTTTTAATTTTTTTATTCGGAGTCACACTCTTATCACCCAGGCTGGAGTGCAGTAGCATGCTCATGGCCACAGCAGCCTCGACTTGCAGGGTCTAAGTGATCCTTCCACCTCAGCCTTCCAAGTTGCTGAAACTACAGACACACTAGCACCCAGCTAGTTTTTAGAATTTATTGTAGAGATGAGGACTCACCAAGTCACCCAGGTTGGTCTGTAACACTTAGACTCAGGCAATCCTCTTGCTTTGGCCTACCAAAGTGCTGGGATTGCCAGCTGAGTCACCGCACCTAGCCTATTTCTTTTTTTCAATCTGTATAAATGCAGGTTTTCTTCTAGTGTTATTTAGGTTGAATAATTTTCCTACGATTCCTTGTTTGCTATCAATTTTTACCATGCATAGGCACTGAACTTTGCATTTTTTTCAACTATTTATATGGTCATATTGTCTACCCTATTATCTATGCCATTTCCACATCCATTTCTGTTGATTTCTGGCTATGGCTCATATTTTCTTGATTTTTCATTGATAATAATATTAGATTGTATATTGAACATTGTGAACATTACCTTCTTGAGTGGCTAGATTTGTTATCTTTTTAAAAAGAATCTTGGGGTTCTTTTTCGTAGTCAAGTTTTTTGCAGACTAGTTTTGCCCTTTAGAGTCTCAATTGTAAGTATTGTTAAGGAGTTTTAAAGTTTCACTTGAGAATTTTGTATACCTATTTTTAAGGTGTACTCATTCTGATGTTTCTGCTGACATGATTACTGAAGAGTTTACTCTGCCAAAATGAAGCCTTAACATTTCCAAGCCCTAAATATAAACTCTTGGAATTTTTTTTGCTTACAGACCATGTTTGTCCTACCTTACGAGGTTTCAACCTATCTGTCTATGGGTTGGCATTCAGCCAATGACTCAAGGAAACCCTATGCAGACTTCTGGAGTGCCTTCTCTGTGTAGCACAAGAACATGCTTTCCTCTTCAGCATTCTAACCTGCAGAATTTGAGCCACCTCATCCTCCTCCAACACTGAGGTCTCCTCAAATTTGCTCATCCACTATGACCTCTTTGTATTTTTATTTCCTGTACCGTTACCAAAAAGAGTCAACAGTCAGAAAGCCTGGGCAACCATGAGGTACATCTCTTTTGTTTCCCTGATGCAAGGATCATTATCTTGCATTATTTATTGTTCAGTGTCTTAAAACAGGTTTTTCAGATATTACATCCAATTTTCTATTAAGGACAAGTCTGGTAACATTTATTTTCTCACAATGGAATCAAAAGTCCAGTGATTTGCTTTTTAGCAGTGGGTGATGTAAGAATTTTTAATAAATGGCTATGGAACAGTTGCATATTATTTTGGAAAATATGGGCCTTGACCCCTACGTTCTATCAAACACACACACACATACACACACACAAAGAGAGAGAGAGAGAGAGAGAGAGAGAGAGAATAATATCTCAAGATGCATCACAGTCATAAACATTAAAGTTAGACTATACGTATTCTAGAATATAGAATAGTATTTTCAAGATTTTGCAAAAGCAAAATTGTCTTTTAGCTATGACATAGAAACACTACACATAACAAAAAAATTGATAAACTGAACTTCAGGAAAATACAGAACTTCTGATTATCAAAGACACCGTTAGAAACTAAGAGAGGAAGCCACAGAATGGAAAAAAAAAATTTGCAATACCTGTATATTAAAAACAACTTATGTCAAAGTCTACAAAACTACTGCTGCGAATTAATGAAAAATCTATGTTTAAAAAAATATTCAAAATTTGAACAGATGACTCATTAAAAACATAAATGGCCAACAAGCATATGAAAAATTGTTCAATTTGCATTTAGTGGGCTACAATTTTCTAAATTTTTTATAAGTGGCTGGATTCTGGAGATGGAAATTAAAATTTTGACCAGAGTGAGAGGTTGAAGAGGCAGAGAAAGTTCCTTCCTCATCTCACAGCAAATATTTCCTTTTAGAAAAGAAAACATTAGAGATTAAAGAAGATTATTTTCCTCCTGGATTAGGGTAGTTCTTGTTCAGAGCTAGACTTTCTTCTAGTTTTGAGATTATGATAGAAATATATTTAGTATACTATACATTAATGAAAGCACATTTTTCTAATTCTGTTATTGTAATCATACTGTATTAGTATTCCCTCTAATAAAATTGTGCTTCTCATAAGTAACTGAATGAAAGTAGCACTGTATTAAACATTGTACAAAATATATAGTCTGATTTTTTCTTTTTTCTTTTTTTTTTTTTTGAGTTGGAGTCTCACTCTGTCACCCAGACTGGAGTGCAGTGGCCTCTCCCGGCCACCGCAGCCTCGACCTGCTGGGCTCTGGCAATCCTTCTGCCTCAGCCTTCCGAGTAGCTGGGATTACAGGCGCGCGCTACCACGCCCGGCTGATTTTTTGATTTATTGTAGAGATGAGGTCCCGCTGCCCAGGTGGGTCTCGAACCCACGAGCTCAGGCAATCCACTCACCTCAGCCTCCCAAAGGCACGGGATTACAGGCTGAGCCACCGAGCCCGGCTTATAGTCTGATTTTGAATCTCAGTGAGATCATAACTGAGAATTGTTGTTTACTGACATTGACCTTAATGAAATGATTGCAGATAGCAATAAATAAAATTTAGAAGTTAGATATTTATATCATATATACTCATTCTGGTAGAGAATATAAAGAGAAGAATCTGTATTCCCTTGTTTTAAAGAGTCAATTTTATGGCAATGGAGTAGCAGCAAATTGTGGATATAACAAAATAGTATTTATAGATAAGTACCTATATATTCAAAAGCAACAGGTTCATTATAATAGTGTGCATATCTTACTTGAGTATGTCACCCATCTTAAAAACAGTTTCTTCCGCAGGTCAGAGTCATAACACGAAATAGCCTCCCATCAACTATGCATCAAGTTCAATTAGAAACTTTTTCAAAATCAAAGAGGCTACCCTATAGCAACTGTAAAGCAAAATCACAACTACCTAGCTGTGTTTAAAAAGTGTTTCACATTATGGACTCTACATATTCAATTTGTAAAACACCTTGTGAAGCCGGATTCCCTTCAGCAAGTGCATTTTTACAAATATATGCAGTGCTACCTGATAACTCCTATAGAATTTCAGAGAGCCTCTAAATAAAGGACAAAAGAGATGGCATTTTTAAAAGACATTTCTGAAACAGAAGGAAACATAATTTTGGCTGTAAAGAACAAAAAGTAGCCTTTTTAGCTGACTATTCTAAAATTAATCTGTACATGACCTGCAAGAAAGTTCACAACAATCTGTGGAAAGAATGGATGAAGTGGCAATGGGATAATTTTCATGGGAAACTGAAGAAAATTAAACTATCCATGGATATTAGCAACAAAACAAAACAAACATACAAAACTTCTGCTGTCACAGTTACCAATGATAAAAATATGAGTAGATATTCTAGCAGTACACTTCTTATTTCAGCCACAAGTACTTTTTAACTAATTTAATGAATAACCTGGTGTATTTTAAGAGTAACAGTTACAGTTTTTCAGTTAGTGATAAATACTTAGTCATTTTTATTATGTCCTTTTAAAATAAAGTATGCTGAAACTATGCTTTTGAAAAAAACATGAAAAGATTTTATAAACATTTGTGATGTATATTTTATGATAGACAAAGTAGCACGTCATGTAACAAACATACCATGTGCCCAGTATGTTCCCACATACTACAAATGCAGGCATGAATAAACCATGGGCTATGCTTTCAAGAAGTTTGCAATACAGTGAAGAAACAGAGAAGTAAATAGAAAAATACAATACAATATTCATGCTAAAATATGGGTGAGAACGCGGAGAGCAGAGCAACTAAGCATTGGAAAGTAAAATGAAAATTTCACCATGAAAAGGGCATTTAAGATATACTGTGAAGGATAAATACAACTCTCTGGGCAAACAAGTTATAGAATAGACTTCTAGGCTGAGGGAAAAAAATTGTAAAAGGTAACGTGTCAAAACAAAAGGCATGATGAAGTCTATGAAAACTTCTGTGGAGCTTATTATTGACTACGTAGATTATGAAGGAGCCAGGTGTTAGCTGGAATATGAAAACAGAAATAAAATCATTCCACTGAACCAAATGATTTTTACTCTCTCTAAGAAATGGTTGCAGTGCACTCATAAATCTGATAATAGTATAGTAATAGTAATAATTATGGTAAACTCTTGTGCCTTCATTAAATGGTTACTAAATATCAGCTATTTGAATTCTCATCATCATCCATCTTTATAGTTGAGAAAACCTTGGCTCAAAGATGTTAAATAATGTGATCAATAGCTAAAGGTAAGCTGTAGAGAAAACACTTAAGCCTAAGTCCCACAAAGGAGACCCTCCAAAATCCCTGAAATTTGTTTATTAAAAAAATGTGTATTTATTCTTACATGTTTAAACTTTAGTCATCTTCAAAGTACTCCTCTCCTGCCATGGAGAGGTGAATCTCCTCTCTCTCTAATTTACTTTCTAAATAAATGATATTGTCCAATCTAAAAAAAAAGTACTCTGCATTTGATGCAATACACCTATCGAGATGTTTTTCCATTGTTCAAAACAGTTTTTGAACTGTCAATTTTGTGGCCTTTTAGTGCTTCTGTCATTTTTTGTTTCACCTCTTGCACATCAGCAAAACTTTTCCCTTTGAGGACATATTTTTTAATTCAGAGAGAGAGAGAGAGAAAGAAAGAAAGAGAAAGAAAGAGAGAGAGAGAAAGAAAGAAAAGAAAAAAAAGAAAGAAAGAAAGAAAGAAAGAAAGAAAGAAAGAAAGAAAGAAAGAAAGAAAGAAAGAAAAAGAAAGAAAGAAAGAAAGAATGGATCACCTGGGGCAAGATTGGGTGAATAAGGAGGTTGGAACACTGATGCCAATGACTTCCTAGAACACTTACCTAGCAGGGGAAATCTGTACTACAAGGGTCCCACCCTCCAAAAAAATAATTCTAGGTCTTTTTGGGCCCCCCCTTCATGTTTTCATCCCCAGCACTGAATTGAGTGTAAGTAAATGAATTATTTGGTCTTGCTGATTTTCTTCATCTATAAGTTGACAATTATAATTAAAACTATATTCAATGTTATTATGATCAAATAAAAGAATACAACAGAGTTTTGAAAACAGCATGTGGAATTATCATCGATATAAATATTATAAGGTAAAATATTCTAGGGATTCAAGCTACTTTGAACATCAAAGATAAGATTAGGTAAATTCAGCCAGGTCAACTTTGTATTTCTAGAACAGTTTATTTATGGTAGATACAATATTTTCCAGAATACATTTTCTAGAATCCAATGTCTACACATGAAGTATAGGCTTCATTGAGAATAAAAAGTGTTACACATTTAAAAAATACAGGTTAAACAAATATAAAGGTTTTTTTAATTAATATTTTTTAAAAATTAGCATGTATTCAGTGAAACTTCAAGGGTGACAGAGTCTGAAAAATGTACTAAACTTTTTTAAGCTGAGAACATTATTTTCCTGGAAATTATTATGGGACTAGTGTTTTATATAATCCATTTTAGAAATGCTGGCTCTGAGAAGATTTTAATCCCAGTATCTACTTATAAACATTAGTGTAGACTTAAAAAAAATAATTATTAAAATATTTTAGAGATCCTTGAATTTGTACTAGTCACAATCACCTGAAAATACTAATGAAGAAATGAGCCTGTCTCAGTAAAATTGGCTTTTTAACATGTTAAATCAGCACTGTTTTTGACTCTTAGTTATCACATGTGTTACAAAGGCAGATAATTGACTGTTTAAACCACATTCTCCCAAGCCTAACTTCCTTTATTTTTTTCTTAGATGATTTTTTTTTTCCTGTAAGATTTAGGATCTTGCTGTTACTCCATTATCATGAAAGTAACTCTGCAAAACAAGGGTCACAGAGTCTCCTCTTTATATTTTCTCTCAGCCGGCCTCGGTGGCTCAGTTTGTAATCCCGCGCCTTTGGGAGGCGGAGGTGAGTGAATTGCCTGTGCCAGCGGGTTCGAGACCCGCCTGGGCAGCGAGACCTCATCTCTACAATAAATCAAAAAATCAGCCGGGCGTGGTAGCGCACGCCTGTAGTTCCGGCTACTTGGAAGGCTGAGGCGGAAGGATTGCTGGAGCCCAGTAGGTCGAGGCTGCAGTGGCCAGGAGAGGCCACTGCACTCCAGTCTGGGCGATAGAGTGAGACTCCAACTCAAAAAAAAATATATATTTTCTCTCTCTCACCAAGATGATGCCAGAATGGCTATGTGTGATATAAATATCTAAAAGGTTGTAGTAATCAAAACAACATGGCACTGGTACAAGAGCAGACACAGGGTCCAGTGGAACAGAATAAAGAATCCAGAAATAAACCCAAATACCTACAACCGACTGATCTTTGAAAAGCAGACAAAAACATACACTGGGGAAAGTACTCCCTATTCAACAAATGGTACTGGAAAAGTTAGATTGCTACATACAGAGAAGTGAAACTTGTTCCCTATCTCTCCCCATATACAAAATTAGTTCAAGATGGATTAAAGACTTAAATGTCAGACCTGAAACCATAAAAATCCCAGAAGAAAATCTAGGAAAAACTCTTCTGGACATAGGCCTAGGCAAAAAGAGAAAGAGAGAGAGAGAGAGAGAGAGAGAGAAAGAGAGAGAAAAGAAAAATATGGCTAAAACCCCCAAAAGCAAATGCAGCTAAAACAAAAATAAACAAGTGGTAGTGAAATTAAAAAGCTTCTGCACAGCAAAATAAATATCAACAGAAAAAATAGGTAATCTACAAAAGGGAGAAGATATTTGCAAACTAGATATCTAATAAAGGACTAATTCCCAGAATCTACAAAGAACTGAAATAAACCAGCAAACAAATAACCTCATTGATATATGGGTAAACGACATGAACAGACATGCCTCAAAAGAAAATATACAAATGGCCAACAAACATATAAGAAAAAACGTTCAACATCACTCATCATGAAGGAAATTCAAATTAAAACTGCAATGAGATACCACCTTACTGCAGACAGAATGGACTTTATTTTAAAAAAACCAAAAAAAAAAAAAAATAGATGATGGTATGGTTGCAGAGAAAAGAGAACACTTATACACTATGGATAGGAGTGTTAATTACAGCCGTTATGGAAAACAATATGGAGATTTCTCAAAAAAACTAAAAATAGACCTACCATTTGATCCAACAATCTCACTACTAGCTATCTGCCCTAAGGAACAGAGGTTGCTATATAAAAAAGACACCTGCATGTTCATCTCAGCACAATTCAAAATTACAAAGATGAGGAATCAACCTAAAAGTCTATCATCCTCACTGATCAGTGAAGAATGAATATGTGATATATATACACTACAGAATACTATTCAGCTGTCAAAAAAATGAAATAAAATCTTTTATATCAACTTGAGTGGAATTGGAGAACATTATCCTAAGTGAAGTAACTCAGGAACAGAAAGACAAACGCTGCATGTTCTCATTTATAAGTGGGAATTAAAGTAGGGATATGCAAAGGCATAGAGAATGATAAAACGGACACTGGGAACTCAGAAGGGAAAGGGGGCTGCAGGTGGAGGGATGAAAAAAATCACCTATTGGGTACAATGTGCACAGGTGAGGGTGGTGAGTACACTTAAAGCCAAGAGAAATATCATTTGTATTCCCCTAAGGTATTGAAACTATACATATATACATACATATTTCCTGAGCTTCCTTTACAGATGGAATTATTTATTCCTAGTAAATAGGCATTGTGTGGGTTAGTTTGCAATGTTTTGCTGAAGCTTTTTGATCCCAACAAAAGGAGAAAGTTACATTTGATGAGTGGTCTTATCTCAAAGCCTTAGCTTTTATTTCCTGCCTTTGAACATAGTTTGTGGGGATGTGATGACTTGCCAACACAGTCAGTTTGTAGTAGTGAAGATGAAAGGGAATTCTGAGTAGAAGTTCAGGAAAACCTATGTTCTTGACAACACTGTTGAACCCTCAAAAAACTCATGACAGCTTACCTTTGACTTCTTGCTATGATAATCACTTGCCATATGATTTAAGACAAACTTAATTTCAGTTTCTCACTACTGATAGTTCAAAGTCTCCTACATGTAACAATGACATTCTACAGATATGCTGTTATGCAACTGTGCTCCAGAAAGTTTGACATGATTGAGTATTGCTTAATCTCACTCCCCCCGCAACCAATATTTATATCCTGTGGTCCACATTTTCTTTCTCATCTGTAATTTGACCTAATATCACAAAAGGTATGTATGCTCTCTGGGCAGCTTATTTTTGAATGGTAATATAAAAAGTTTTTTTCACCCACCATCTCCACGATAAAGCATTTTTTAAAAATCAAAATATTCTTCCAGTAAAAAGAAGAAGATGGAGTAGACATACCATTTCCTACTCCACCTACTAAATAGAATTTAAAATTCTCGAAATTACTTATGAAATGAGCAAAAGAAGGCTCTAAAATTTGGAGAGAAGGGAGCAAACCAGCAGAGGTGTTTGGTATACGTATGGGTATTTTGTGTTTTACTTTTTGCTTTAAATATCCCAAACTTGGAGGTGAAAAAGCTGGCAGCACAGATTTAAAAACATGATCCAATTCTGTGTTGTCTACAAAAAACTCACTTCAAATACAACAATTTATTCAGGCTGAAACTGAAATGATGTAAAAATATATTATGGAAACATAGTGAAATCACAGTAGAAGTGGTTATGTTCATTTTACATAGGATAGAGTTTAGATCAAACACAATTTATGGGGAAGGATAATGTATAACAATAAAGGGGCCGGGCTTGGTGGCTCAGCCTGTAATCTCGCGTCTTTGGGAGGCTGAGGTGAGTGGATTGCCTGAGCCCGCGGATTCGAGACCCGCCTGGGCAGCGAGACCTCATCTCTACAATAAATCAAAAAATCAGCCGGGCGTGGTAGCGCATGCCTGTAATTCCGGCTACTCGGAAGGCTGAGGCGGGAGGATCGCCGGAGCCCAGCAGGTCGAGGCTGCGGTGGCCGGGAGCGGCCACTGCACTCCAGAGTGAGACTCCAACTCAAAACAAACAAACAAACAAACAAAAAACAATAAAGGGGACAATCCTTGGATAACACATAATAATCCTACATGTTTATGTATAAAACAACATCGCTGAGATATGCATGATGCAAAAAACAATAGAATTGAAAGGATAAATAGATAAATCCATAAGTTGGAAAACTCAACATTCTTCTTTCAACAGTCGATAGTTAAACAGAAAATCAGCAAGGATATAGAAGAACTGAACAAATTCATCATGTAACATTATCTAATAAAAATTTATAGAACACTACCCTGAAGAGCTACAAAATTCACACTCTGTTTAAGTGACAAAGAACATACAATAAGACACATCATATCTTCGTCTGTGAAAGAAACCTCATCATATTTAAAATCATACATTTTCTTTGGCAACGATGCAATCAAACTATAAATAAACAAAAGAAAGAAAACAGAAAAATAACCAAACACTTGGACTCTAAGTAACACACTTTTAAAGAATCATAGGTCAGCGAGGAAGATTCAATGAAATAAAAAGATGTTGACATCACTAGTTATTAGGGATATTCAAATAAAAACCACCATGAAATATTACTGCACATCTATCAGAATGGCTAAAAAATAATGCTTGTGCTATCAAAAATGAATCCCTCCTAGAGCAGTCCCTCACCCAGTATTTGTGGAGGACTCACTTCAAGACTTCCAGTTACTGTGTGAAACTGTGAGAAGTACCAAACTCTATACACACAGTCGGCCCTTGGCCAATACAGGTTTGAAGTGCACACATCCCACTATATGCAGAATTTCTTCTGTCTCTGCCATTCTTGAGAAAGCAAGACCAGCCCTTTCTCTTCTTCCTTTTCCCCCTTAACTGATAGTGACAAGGATGAAGACTTTCATGATGGTTCACTTCTATTTAATAAATAGTAAGTATGGTTTCTCTTCCTTATGATTTTCTTAATAACATTTTCCATAGTTTATTGTAAGAATACAGTATGTAATACACATACAAACCATGTGTTAATTTACTATATATTTTCTCAGTAAGGCTTCTGGTCATTAGTAGGCTATTAGTAGTTAAACAAGGGGGAGGTAAAACCTCTACACATGTTTGACCATGCAGGAATCAACACTTTTAGTCTCCATGTTGTTAAAAGGCCAACTACGATACTAGGGTAATTTTTTGTTCATTTGCTCTCTTTTTGATTTTTGTTTTGGGGTTTTTTTTTTTTTTTGGTCTGATAACCAACTAGCTAGGTGACTGACAGGTGGGTAGCATATACAACTTGAATGCACTGCACAACAGGATGAGTCACACCCCAAGCATGAGAAAGAAAGAAAATTCAAGACTCCATCATGCTACTCAAAATGACATGCAATGTAAAACTTATAAATTGTTTATTTTCAGAATGACAATATTTTGGACAATAGTTTACTGAAACCGTGAAAGGAAAAACCACAAATAAGGGAGACTATTGTACATTTTTCTCAAGAGCATAAAAGAGTAAAGCTATTTTAGGAAATAATTTGGGAGCCTCTTACAAAACCAAAAATTCAACTACTGTATCACCCAGGAATTGCACTCTTTTCTAGAGAAACGAAAACATATTTATTTATATTCACAAAGTAACCTATACACAAATGTGCATACGATTTTTATTTTTATAAAAGTCCAAACTTTTAATATATAAAAGCCAAACTATTATTAATTGGCTGAATAATTAAATTGTAATATTTATATACCTCAAAGTATTGCTCAGAAATGAAAAAAGAATAAACACTTGATGGTTCTTAATCAGGGTCCCCAACCCCCAGACAAAGGACTGGTAGCGGTCTGTGGCTCTTTAGGAACTGGGCTGCAAAACAGGAAGTGAGCAACCTGAAACTAGGAAGCTTCATCTGCATTTACAGCCACTCCCCATTACTAGCCTTACTGCCTGAGCTCCACCTCCTGTCAGAGCAGCAGCAGCATTAGATTCTCATTGGAACCCGAACCCTATTGTGAACCTCACATGTGAGGTATCTAGGTTGCACACTCCTTGTGAGAATCTAATACCTGATGACCTGAGGTGGAGCTGAGGCAGTGATGCAAGCTCTGTGGAGCAGCTGAAAATACAGGTTAATATTAGCATTGAGGTTTGACTACACAGAGACCATGATAAGAAAATTTATTTTAGACTCATATCAAAGCCCTGTCAGTGAGTGGCAAGTAAATTGATGTACTTCAATTGTACAGCTGCATCTGGTGGAAGGATTTAAGTCAGAATCCGACACTTATTTTAGTGCACACATGGCCCATCCATTATTTTATTTATCATTTTTTTCTGTACCTCTTTTTTCATGGTGAGTTATATAATTATTTCATTATATGCTATAATGTGATAATAATAATTGAAATAAAGTACACAATAAATGGTATGTGCTTGAATCATCCCAAAACCATGACCCTCCACCCCTCATCAGTGGAAAAATTGTCTTCCGTGAAACCAATCCCTGTTGCCAAAAATGTTGGGGACCACCAATCTACATGAATCTCCAGAGAATTACACTGAGTAAAACAGCTGATCCCAAAAGTTTACATACTGTATGACTGTATGACTCCATCTAAATAAAATTGTGAATGAAAAGTTAAAGAAAGGGGAAAGAAATTATTGCCAGGGATAATTGATAGTGACTTGAGGGAAGTGTGTGTGGCTATAAAATGGTTCAGAGGAAAGCCATGGTAGCAGAAATTTCTGTACCTTTACAGCAACAATGTCAAAATCCGGAACTATAGTTTTACCAGATGTTACTATAGAGGAAACTTAAGTAAATAATACATGTAATTTATCTGTATTATTTCTTACAACTGTATACCAACCTACAATTATTTCAGAACAAAATATTTTTTTTAAATAACATTAACAGATATCTTAACTTATCATATGCTAGATATAGCAAAGATGGACTTGGCCCCAGAGCCAAAAATCTCTTACTTTTTTCAATTATCTTTTGGAAATAACTTTAAATGAGAGTTATTGGGCAAGTTGAATGAAGAATGTCATTTTAAATACAAAATTAAAGAGCAGAACAATAGAATCACGTAAATGGTTTCAAACAGGAATTTTTAAAAAGGACGGATGAGAGAAAAATAAGTAAAAGTTGAGAGTGATCAAGTCAAGTAGAAAGTCAAGGAAAGGAAAAAGAAATGAAAATATGCTAGAATAAATATAAATGTTGGAAAAAATCTCAGTATTTTAATTGTTGAAAAATCTCAGAAGGGGTTATTTTAACATAATAGTTTTCTTAAAATTGAATGTCATGTGGGTGTTGTGGTTACCAAAGAGATTACAATAAGCATCTTACATTTATAGGATTCCAGTTAGAATTAATGTCAACTAATTATTATTTTGAATCAGAGTCTTACTCTGTCACCCAGGCTACAGTATAGTGACATGCTCATGCCTTACTATATCCCTAAACCTCAAATCCCTTGACCCAAGTGATCCTCCAGCAACATTCACTGGAGCAGCTGGGACTATGAAATGTGCCACCATGCCTAGCTAATTTATTTTTGGATTTTGTCCAGAGACAAGGTCTCACTATCCTGCCCAAGTGGTCTCAAACTCCTAGACTTGAGCAATCCTCCTGCCTCTGCCTTCTAAAGTTCTGGGATTACGGGAATGAGTCACTGCTCCCGGTTGCAACTTAGTTTCAATACTGTGTAAAAATTCTATATATTTTTGTCATTCCTTCACATTATGTTGTTTTTGCCACAAATAATATTTTATACATTGTGCACCCATCAACATAGATTTATAGCTATTGCTTTGTTTATCTTTTAATTTGTATAGAAAATAAAAAGGAATGAAGGACAAAAGATATATTAATATGGTCAGGTTACTGTCCAGTGTCCATTCATTTCAACCTGAAGGACCCCCTTTAGCATTTCTTATAGGACAGGTCTACCAGCAACGGAATACCCTGGCTTCTTAATTCCAACTTTATTTTTGATGACTCAACTGGTTATACAATTCTTGGTTGACAGAGTTTTTCTATCAATACATTGAAAATGCTATTCCACTTATTCTGACCTTTACATTTTCTGATAATAAACACATTGTTAATGTTTTTGAGGATTCCTTATCTGCGATGAGTTGCCTCTCTCTTGCTTTTAAGATTCTCTCTTTGTCTTTCAATAATTTAATTATAATTATTTCTTGGTGTATATCTCCCTGTATTAATCTGAGGTTTCTGAGTTTATTGACTGTTTAGATTTATATCATTAATCAAATTTGGAAACTTGTTGGCCACTATTTCTTAAATTTTTACAGTCCCCTTTCTCTGTCTCCTCTTGTTTTATGACTTATTCATTTATTGGCATGTTTGATAGTATCAAACAGTACTCTTCAACTCTGTTCATTTTTCTTTCTTTTTGCTGCTCTGACTAGATAATTTTAATCGACTCCTTTTCAAATCACTAATTATTCTTTACCTGCTTTTATCTGCTATTGAAACTCTCTATTTCATTTATTGTAATTTTAGGCTCCAGAATTTCTGTTTATTTTTTTAAAAATATAATTTCAATTTTTTATTGGTATTCTACATTTTTTCATATGTAATTCTCCAAATTTCTTTGGCTTCCTTTCCTTGGTTTCCCTTAGCTCTCTGAACATATTAAAGATAATTGATTTAAGACTATACTTTCAGGGATAATTTCTATAGTGGTTGACTAGAGAAGTTTCTCTGAATGTGTAGAGCACAAACTCTAATACATTTGACTAGTTTTATCTTTAAAAAATGATAATTGATTTAAAGTCTTTGTCTAAAAGACCTAACATCCAGGATCTACAAGCAACTCAAACTAACAGACACACAAAAAAGTATCTCATTAAAAAGTGGGCAAAGGACATAAAAAGACATTTCTCAAAGGAAAAAATTCAAGCAGCCAACAAATATATGAAAAAAAATGCTCAGCCTTACTGTAATCATCAGGGAAATACCCATCAAAACTGCAATGAGCTACCACCTTACACCAGTAAGAATGACTATCATGAAAAAGTAAGAAAACAACAGGTGCTGGCATGGCTGTGGAGAAAAGGGAACACTTCTACACTGTTGGTGGAAATGTAAGCTAGTTCAACCTCTGTGGAAAGAAGTATGGCATTTTTCTCAAAGAACAAAAAATGGAGGTACCATATGATTCAACAATTGAACTTCTGGGAATATACCCTTAGAAATATAAGTCATTCTACCAAAAAGATACCTCCACATGTATGCTCATTGCAGCACTATTCACAATAGTAAAAGCATGAAGCTAACCCAGATGTCCATGAAATGTGTGCTGAATAAAGAAAATGTGGTATATATACACGATGGAGTATTATGCAGTCATAAAGGAGAACAAAATCATGAATTCGTAGCAAAATAGATACAGCTGAAACCATCATTCCAAGTGAACTATCACAGAAACAAAGAATAGAATACCACATTTTCTCACTCATAAGTGGCCCTGATCACTGGTCACATGAGCACAAAGACAGAAGCAACAGACATTGGACACTGCTAAAGGAAGGAAGGAGGGAAGGAGGGAGGAAGGATAAAGGGCATTTGCACACTGTGTACCATGTCCACTATCAGTGGGAGAGAGAACTTCTCTCTTGCTTTCAAGATTTTCTCGTGCCGGGCTCGGTGGCTTAGCCTGTAATCCCGCGCCTTTAGGAGGCTGAGGTGAGTGGATTGCCTGAGCCCACAGGTTCGAGACCCGCCTGGGCAGCGAGACCTCATCTCTACAATAAATCAAAAAATCAGCCGGGCGTGGTAGCACATGCCTGTAATTCTGGCTACTCGGAAGACTGAGGCAGAAGGATCGACAGAGCCCAGCGGGTCGAGGTTGCGGTGGCCGGGAGCGGCCACTGCACTCCAGTCTGAGCGGCAGAGTGAGACTCCAACTCAAAAAAAAAAAGATTTTCTCTTTGTCTTTCAACAATTTAATTATAATTATTTCTGGGTGTGTATCTTCTTGCATTAATCTGGGGTTTTCTGAGGTTTTTGGGTGTTTAGATTTGTGTCTTTCATCAAATTGGAAGCCCAAACCTTACCGGCATGCAATTTACTTATGTAGTGATTCCTCCTCACATGTACCCTACAATTCTAAAATAATAATAATAATAAAGTTTGGTAAGCCTAATGTTTTTGCTTCCTTAGGGAAAGTTTTTGTTAATTTATTTCCTTGATAAGATATACTTTCTTGTTTCTTTGCGTACTACATAATTAATGGCTAAAGATCACGTATTTTGGACATTATATTGTGGTAACCCTGAAAATCAGATTCTCCTTCCTCTAAATGATTCATTTTTATTACTTGCCATGTACTGTAGCTGTTTATTTAGTGACTTTTCTAAACTATTTTTGCAAAATTTCTTTGTCATCTGTTGTCTTCGGAATCTCTATCCCTATAGATTGTTATGCATCTAGTGTTTGATGGAGTCTTTCTTGAATGCCAGAAACAGACAGAGAGAGAAGGGAGGGGAGTCCTGGTGGAGAAGAATAGGTGCAAAATGATAATAAAAGAGAAATAAGCTGGACGTGGCAGTGCGTGCCTATTGTCCTCACTACCTGGGAGGCTGAGGTGGGAGGATTGTTTGAGCTCAGGAATTCCAGACTGTTGTGAGATATGATCACGCCAGTGTAATCCAGCCTGGGTGATAAAGTGGGACCTTTTCTCTAAATTAATTAATTAAAAATAAAAATAAAATTTAAAACATAGAAAATTGAAACTCTCAGACTTTGCACTTGGGTGTCATATAGAGGATGCGGGGGCACTCCTTCAACACTTAGTTAACTAATTTTAAACTCTTCTTTAGCATTCATTTGCTAATTGCACTGTCTAGTGATCACCTGAAGGTGAAACAAAGTTTTCTGGGTATTTTCTGAACACATGATCTATCCTGGACATGTGCATAGCTTTCCAAATTTCCCAGTATGCACAGGCATTGTTGATTGCATTAATTTCCCATATAAAATTTTTTCTTTGGTTTTTTCCTGGACTTGAGTACTGTATCGTTTGCCTCAACTTTAGCATTTTGTTCCATGTGGCCACAGCCTTTTCTTTTGTTGTGCAATATTAACAAAGATGTTCACTGCTTTTTCCCTCTAAGTGAGTACCGAGTCAGGTGAATCAAAATCTAACATCTTGGCATGTAGGGTATGGTAACAAGAATTAAACACACTCACATATGTGCGTGCTCACACACACAAAGAGAGAGAGAGAGAGAGGGAGATAAAGAGAACTTAGTTATCAATATCTTTTATCACTTAGACAAACATTATTAGAATCTCTCACAACTTTCAGGCTAATAAGATTGAGGATGTATAAACTTAGTTATGATACTGGTGGAAAAGGATAAACTTAGCTGTAATGCTGGTGGTGATAGTGATATCCCTATGCTATTTGGTCTTTAAAAGGCATTTACATTAAAGCTCTTTTAGTGTTTGATTTTTCTTTGATAGAAAAATTAACATTTTGTGTGTTAATATGCATGTATATTTATGATTTTCCTATGATTGACAACAACATTGTTAAAAATGTTATTATGCTTTTTTAAAGAAACTATGAGGAGACTTAGTAAAAGTTGCAAAGTCAAAAAGTAGCAGAGTCAGAATTCAAAACTGACCTTTCTGATTTAGCAGCCTCCTTCCAATATTTCAATGATACACTAAATTGAATATAATTCAGATTGTTTTTAAACCCTTAGTTTGAATTGTATCATTTTTTAATGGACAAGTACATTCTCATGTGAATTTAAAAACTGCTTAGTAGTGATGCACATAAAACAATAATTAAATAAATGAAGTCTCCGTTGCAAGATGGATTTGGATTTAAGTCATCTATGTTCTCAGTTCTTTTTGGTTTTCTTGAAATGGTTAGTCTTTAATGGTGTTTTGAACTACAAAGCAGAGTATTTTCCATTTCATGTATTTTTATTGACCAGTTCTTCAAAAGTTCGGTAGGGCAAGCTATTCTTGAATTAATATGTTAACAGAAGTTCAGTTTCTATTGAAAAACTAATTTCTAGAAACCCCAACAAATAACTAATATATATGCATTGCTGTGAGGAGTAATTTATTCACTTTGGTTTGAATTTTCAACTATATCCTGTCTATTACTTAGTCACATAAATATCAGGGCTTCAGAAATATTTAGACTATTCCTGTAGGAAATAAATTAGTCATGTACTGCATGACTTTTTGGTCAGTGATGGACAGTATATTTGAGTACAGTCTCATAAGATTACAGTATCATATTTTGACTGTAGTTTTTCTATGCTTAAACACATAAATACCATCATGTTACAACTGTCTATGATTTTGAGGCATGTTCCCTCCATACCTAGGTGTTCAAAGGTTTTTATCAAAAAGGGATGCTGGATTTATCAAAAGCTTTTTATATATCTAATGATATATCACGTAGTTCTTGTTTTTACATCTGTTGATGTATTTAAATATATTTTTGGTCTTGTGGATATTGAACCACCCCTGCATCTCAGGGATGAAGCCTACTTGTTCATTGTGGGTAATTTTCGAGATGTGTTGTTGGATCCAGTTTGCTAGAATCTTGTTGAGAATTTTTGCATCTATATTCATCAGGGTTTTTGGCCTATAGTTCTCTTTCTTTGTTGGATCTTTACTCTATTTGGGTATCAGAGTGATGTTAACTTCACAAAATGATTTGGGGAGAGTTCTGTCTTTCTCAATTGCCTGGAATACTTTCAATAGGATTGGTATCAGCTCTTCCTTGTTTGTTTGGTAGAATTCTGCTGGAAACCATCTGGTCCAGGACTTTTTTGTTCCCGCCCCCCATAGGTAGTTTTCTTATGATGGAATCACTTTCCTGGGTTGTTATTGGTCTACTTAGGGTATCAAATTCTTCTTGTTTCTATCTTGGAAGGTTGTCTGATGTCAGAAAGTCCTCCATTTAATCCAGGCTATCAAGTTTGTTTTCATACAGGTATGCATAGCACTCTCTGGAAATCTTTTGTATTTCTTCAGTGTCAGTTGTGACTTGATCTTTTGCATTTCTGATTGTGTTTGGGCTTTTTTCTCTTTTTCTTGGTCATTTGGCTAGGAGGTCCATCAATCTTGTTTATCCTTTCAAAGAACCAGCTTTTTGTTTCATTGATTTTTTTTTTTTTTTGATGATATTTTTGTCTTCTGTGTCCTATATTTGAGCTTTTACTTTGGTGATCTGAGTTCTTCTGCTGAAGTTAGGGTTTTATGATCTTGTCTTTCCTGTTCTTTTAGTTGATTTGTTAGGTTGTTAACCTGTATTCTTTCTATTTTCTTGATGTACATTCACAGAAATATCCATTCCCCTCTTAGTACTGTTTTCATGACATCCCAGAGGTTTTAGTAAGATTTTTCTTCATTTTCATTTGTTTCCAGAGATCTTTTACTTTCTGCTTTGATTTCTGTGTTGACTCAGGAGGTGTACTGAAAGAAAGAACTGAGTACCACATGTTCTCACACATAAGGAGACCCTGAACATTTATCATAATTCTATTAGAAGTGAATCGGTAGTAATGAGAAACCGCCAGGGGAGGAGGGTCCACAAAGTCAAAAGAGTATCTGATCACAGATCAGGTAAAGTGGGGACCAAAGGGAGGCCCAAACTTTACTTATCCAATGCACTTGAATACCTAATCCTGAATTGTACCCCACATCTTTAAAAATAAAATAAAATAAAATAATTTACAATTTCTGTAATAAAAGTAAAAAAAACCTGCCTACTGTATCCATTGCAGTGACATGCTGCACATTTTGCATATTAGAAGTATTCATCTATATCTTAAAGCCAAGTTATACAGTAGGCTATGCGATCTAAGTTTGTGTCAGTACACTCTAGGATGTATGCACAATGGCAAAATCATCTAACGATGCATTTCTCAGAAGATGACACTATTATTAAGTGATGTATGATCACATATGCCTGTAATGGGCATAAGATGACTACTTATCCTCCATGTTTTGTGTAGTATATGTTGACTTTTCTTTCCAAAAATCCCCAAAGCCAAAACTAAAACAAACTATACTTAAATATTACTTTCTACTTTTGAATAGCTGAGAACATTCTTCATGTCATAAGGCATTATGGGTAAATGATTCTTATATACTTAATCTATAGTTTAGTTATTATAAACCAGTATTCATTAAAATAATTTTTCATATATTTCAAAACTGTTGACTATTAATTTTTTAAAAATTAATATGTTGGTTCTAGAGGTTATTTTCAAAAGTGTAGTTGTCCAAAATTAAATAATCCCATATAGCAAATATATTGGTCAACTTTTTCTCTTTGGATCTTTTAGATACCTCTCTTAACATCCAAACCTACAAAAAAAAAATATTGGTGATAAAAAGCACATAATAGAGTTTTTCACTGAATAAGAAGTATAAAAAACAAAACAAGAACACTGGAATATACTCTGTCATTTCAGTTTGGAATCTCAGATATTAATATAAACCTACATGCGTTTTTTTTTAGATGTATATGCGGACAAATAGACCCATCCAACTCTCAACTCATCCCAAGAAGTAAACCAGGAAGTCTCTCAAAGTTAAAAATTTGATAGGACTTTTATTAAACATTTTTAATGATACAAAGATAATCTATAATTTCATCAAATTCAATTTTTCTTTCTTTCTTTGACTCTTTTAGATTGAAATGCAATTTCTTCTGCCAAGTGTATTGATAGAGGATTACTGCCAAGTGTATTGATAGAGGATTACTGGTGAGATTTATGCTGGTATTACAAATAACTCCTGATTCATTATGGTGTTCTCAAGAATACATACACAAAAGAGGAAAAGTAAGAATTATACAGCATTTTATTAATATCTAAGCCAGGACCTGATACTATATAATTTATTACTTTCAGGTAAATGTAAATTGTTGAAAGAACTTAGACTCTATGTGTAGGGCTTCTACTTATTCTAAATGAAACACTGGAATAGCATACAGAGAAATGATTAGACACTTCTAGGGGCCGTCAAATTTCGTACTTTTCTAGCCATGTGAATTGGAAAATAAGAGCAAGGTGGCCCACCTGAACAAACAAGCTGGTACTTTCCTATATGTGAGTCAGAAATTTCGAGGAAGAGAGAAGACTAAATTCCTGCCTTTCAGATATAGTAGCCCTTGCCATTGATGCAATACTACATTATGAATGTATCTGACTTTGGTGTATTAAAATGGGAATTTCTTGTCCTTTTTGAATGAGTTAGAAGTAGTCGCAGAAATTTCCCTTATAGAAAAAAAGGATTTAAAAACTTCCTAATGCTTAATACAGGACAAGTATATGATCTTTCTCTGAAATGATTTGGGCAAAAAGGCATTTTAAAGGAAATTGAGTTAAAAAAAATAAATCCCACTAATGGGAATATGTCTTCTTATGAATAGAAATAATTTAACACATATCATAACATTTTAGATTTTTTAATTGTGATATTGAAATTATTCTAGAGATAATAATTTCCTCGTAATTACATAAGACAAATTTATAGAGGAAACCATTTCAGAACAATATTAGAAAAATTCCAGAAGACATATTAAAAATTATACAAAGGGAATATTGCTATGAGAAAAAAAATTACAGAATTTTTTTAGTAAAAGGCACATTTGAATGTTTAGATTAAAAAAATTAATGGGTTATCCAGAAATAGTAATGAAAAAACCACAGCACTTAAACACTTACTGATGATTTTTAAGGATATAAAATATCTACAATTATCCAGAAGCAAATTATAATTAATACATAAATTTAATTTATCAATACATAAAACAAATACTCCAGCTGTTCAGATATACTCAAGTAGATTGAGAGATAAGCCAACTAAAGAAATTAAATATAGCAAAGTGTTAGTCTTAAATAATGTGGTAAGTAACCATGTTACAGATTTCTGCCAGGTAATTTTTGTTAAAACAGTTTAGACAATCTTCTTAACATTTCAAAATATAACTCTTGGTGTTAAAAAGCACATAATAGAGCCGGGCTCGGTGGCTCAGCTTGTAATCCTGCGCCTTTGGGAGGTTGAGGTGAGTGGATTGCCTGAGCCCACGGGTTCGAGATCCACCTGGGCAGCGAGACCTCATCTCTACAATAAATCAAAAAATCAGCCGGGCGTTGTAGCACATGCCTGTAATTCCGGCTACTTGGAAGGCTGAGGCGGAAGGATCGCCAGAGTCCAGCAGGTCGAGGCTGCGGTGGCCGGGAGCGGTCACTGCACTCCAGTCTGGGCGACAGAGTGAGACTCCAACTCAAAAAAAAAAAAAAAGCACATAATAGAGTTTTCACTGAATTAGACACAAGTTTAAAGAACAAAACAAAACAAAAACAAATGGAAGATGCTAGAATATTCCCTGTCATCTTGCTTTTGGGTCTCAAGTATTAGTATAAACTGATGTGTATTTTCTTAGATATTCGTGCAGGCCGATAGACTCATAAATAAATGCAGATATGTGTGTAATTCATGGACCAGTATACATGCATATATTACCTAGTCCTGTCCCCTAAGAAAGTCTGAGAACAGTGACAATTCAGTAGCAATAGGCACACTCAGTAACCAGATCTTGAGTTATAAATACTTCTTTCTCTGACAAGTGGTTGGTCGCAGATCTGGAGCATGTAAAACAAGATAAAACTACAGCTTCTTAAAAACATGAACAACAAAATAATGGTATTGGGTTATAACTAAAAGAATATCTATATTTTTCTCTGTAAATCTACATATCAAGGCATATATATATTTTAGGGATAGTAAGGTTGGACAATTAACCAGATAACTTCTAGATTTGGGTTGTTTTTGTACCTTTTTAAAATTGTTGTTGTTTCACATAGTTTTAAACTTACAGATGACTTCCTATAATTAATAGAATATTTACACTTGTGAAGTAAGAGTATAGAATTTGCAGCAAGGGTATGTGAGAAAATTAAATTTAAGAAAGTATTTAGCCTTCGTTTTAGCAATTCTGAAATACCTTAGATAAGTACAAACTAGTAGAAAAATGTAACATTCATATACAATTATTATTATTATTATTTTTTGAGTTGGAGTCTCACTCTGTTGCCCAGACTGGAGTGC